>NW_026990297.1:0-85787 GCF_963921805.1 Phalacrocorax carbo | reverse complement strand
CCGGCCCCGGCACCCCGGAATGGGCCGCCGCGGCAAAAAACGGACCGGCCCCGGCACCCCGGAATGGGCCGCCGCGGCAAAAAACGGACCGCAGCCGGCACCCCGGAATGGGCCGCCGCGGCAAAAAATGGACCGGCTCCGGAACCCCGGAATGGGCCACCGCGGCAAAAAACGGACGGGCTCCGGCACCCCGGAATGGTCCGCCGCGGCAAAAAACGGACCGGAGCCGGCACCCCGGAATGGGCCGCCGCGGCAAAAAACGGACCGGCCCCGGCACCCTGGAATGGGCCGCCGCGGCAAAAAACGGACCGGCGCCGGCACCCCGGAATGGGCCGCCGCGGCAAAAAACGGACCGGCCCCGGCACCCCGGAATGGGCCGCCGCGGCAAAAAACGGACCGGAGCCGGCACCCCGGAATGGGCCGCCGCGGCAAAAAACGGACCGGCCCCGGCACCCCGGAATGGGCCGCCGCGGCAAAAAACGGACCTGGTCCGTCACCCCAGAATGGGCCGCTGCGGCAAAAAACGGACCGGCCCCGGCACCCCGGAATGGGCCGCCGCGGCAAAAAACGGACCGGAGGCGGCAACCCGGAATGGGCCGCCGCGGCAAAAAACGGACCGGCGCCGGCACCCCGGAATGGGCCGCCGCGGCAAAAAACGGACCGGCCCCGGCACCCCGGAATGGGCCGCCGCGGCAAAAAACGGACCGGCTCCGGAACCCCGGAATGGGCCACCGCGGCAAAAAAAGGACGGGCTCCGGCACCCCGGAATGGGCCGCCGCGGCAAAAAACGGACAGGCTCCGGCACCCCGGAATGGGCCGCCGCGGCAAAAAACGGACCGGCTCCGGCAGCCCGGAATGGGCCGCCGCGGCAAAAAACGGACCGGCGCCGGCACCCCGGAATGGACCGTCGCGGCAAAAAACGGACTGGCCCCGGCACCCCGGAATGGGCCGCCGCGGCAAAAAATGGACCGGCTCCGGCACCCCGGAATGGGCAGCCGCGGCAAAAAATGGACCGGCTCCGGCACCCCGGAATGGGCCGCCGCGGCAAAAAACGGACTGGCCCCGGAACCCCGGAAAGGGCCGCCGCGGCAAAAAACGGACCTGGTCCGTCACCCCGGAATGGGCCGCCGCGGCAAAAAACGGACCGGCGCCGGCACCCCGGAAAGGGCCGCCGCGGCAAAAAACGGACCGGCGCCGGCACCCCGGAATGGGCCGCCGCGGCAAAAAACGGACCGGCGCCGGCACCCCGGAATGGGCCGCCGCGGCAAAAAACGGACCGGGTCCGGCACCGCGGAATGGGCCGCCGCGGCAAAAAACGGACCGGCGCCGGCACCCCGGAATGGGCCGCCGCGGCAAAAAACGGACCGGCTCCGGCAACCCGGAATGGGGCGCCGCGGCAAAAAACGGACCGGCCCCGGCACCCCGGAATGGGCCGCCGCGGCAAAAAACGGACCAGAGACGGCACCCCGGAATGGGCCGCCGCGGCAAAAAACGGACAGGCTCCGGCACCCCGGAATGGGCCGCCGCGGCAAAAAACGGACCGCAGCCGGCACCCCGGAATGGGCCGCCGCGGCAAAAAACGGACGGGCTCCGGCACCCCGGAATGGGCGCCGCGGCAAAAAACGGACCGGCCCCGGCACCCCGGAATGGGCCGCCGCGGCAAAAAACGGACCGGCCCCGGCACCCCGGAATGGGCCGCCGCGGCAAAAAACGGACCGGCGGCGGCACCCTGGAATGGGCCACCGCGGCAAAAAACAGACCGGCTCCGGCACCCCGGAATGGGCCGCCGCGGCAAAAAACGGACCGCAGCCGGCACCCCGGAAAGGGCCGCCGCGGCAAAAAACGGACCTGGTCCGGCACCCCGGAATGGGCCGCCGCGGCAAAAAACGGACCGGCCCCGGCACCCCGGAATGGGCCGCCGCGGCAAAAAACGGACCGGAGCCGGCACCCCGGAATGGGCCACCGCGGCAAAAAACGGACCTGGTCCGGCACCCCGGAATGGGCCGCCGCGGCAAAAAACGGACCGGCCCCGGCACCCCGGAATGGGCCGCCGCGGCAAAAAACGGACCGGCCCCGGCACCCCGGAATGGGCCGCCGCGGCAAAAAATGGACCGGCTCCGGCACCCCGGAATGGGCCACCGCGGCAAAAAACGGACGGGCTCCGGCACCCCGGAATGGTCCGCCGCGGCAAAAAACGGACCGCAGCCGGCACCCCGGAATGGGCCGCCGCGGCAAAAAACGGACCGGAGCCGGCACCCCGGAATGGGCCGCCGCGGCAAAAAACGGACCTGGTCCGGCACCCCGGAATGGGCCGCCGCGGCAAAAAACGGACCGGCGCCGGCACCCCGGAATGGGCCGCCGCGGCAAAAAATGGACCGGCTCCGGAACCCAGGAATGGGCCACCGCGGCAAAAAACGGACGGGCTCCGGCACCCCGGAATGGGCCGCCGCGGCAAAAAACGGACCGGCTCCGGCACCCCGGAATGGGCCGCCACGGCAAAAAACCGACCGGAGCCGGCACCCCGGAATGGGCCGCCGCGGTAAAAAACGGACCGGGTCCGGCACCCCGGAATGGGCTGCCGCGGCAAAAAACGGACCGGCCCCGGCACCCCGGAATGGGCCGCCGCGGCAAAAAACGGACCGGCTCCGGCACCCCGGAAAGGGCCGCCGCGGCAAAAAACGGACCGGCCCCGGCACCCCGGAATGGGCCGCCGCGGCAAAAAACGGACCGCAGCCGGCACCCCGGAATGGGCCGCCGCGGCAAAAAACGGACCGGCCCCGGCACCCCGGAATGGGCCGCCGCGGCAAAAAACGGACCGGCGCCGGCACCCCGGAAAGGGCCGCTGCGGCAAAAAACGGACCGGCGCCGGCACCCCGGAATGGGCCGCCGCGGCAAAAAACGGACCGGCGCCGGCACCCCGGAATGGGCCGCCGCGGCAAAAAACGGACCGGGTCCGGCACCGCGGAATGGGCCGCCGCGGCAAAAAACGGACCGGCGCCGGCACCCCGGAATGGGCCGCCGCGGCAAAAAACGGACCGGCTCCGGCAACCCGGAATGGGGCGCCGCGGCAAAAAACGGACCGGCCCCGGCACCCCGGAATGGGCCGCCGCGGCAAAAAACGGACCGGCTCCGGCACCCCGGAATGGGCCGCCGCGGCAAAAAACGGACAGGCTCCGGCACCCCGGAATGGTCCGCCGCGGCAAAAAACGGACCGCAGCCGGCACCCCGGAATGGGCCGCCGCGGCAAAAAACGGACCGCAGCCGGCACCCCGGAATGGGGCGCCGCGGCAAAAAACGGACCGGCCCCGGCACCCCGGAATGGGCCGCCGCGGCAAAAAACGGACCGGCCCCGGCACCCCGGAATGGGCCGCCGCGGCAAAAAACGGACCGGCGCCGGCACCCTGGAATGGGCCACCGCGGCAAAAAACAGACCGGCTCCGGCACCCCGGAATGGGCCGCCGCGGCAAAAAACGGACCTGGTCCGGCACCCCGGAAAGGGCCGCCGCGGCAAAAAACGGACCTGGTCCGGCACCCCGGAATGGGCCGCCGCGGCAAAAAACGGACCGCAGCCGGCACCCCGGAATGGGCCGCCGCGGCAAAAAACGGACGGGCCCCGGCACCCCGGAATGGGCCGCCGCGGCAAAAAATGGACCGGCTCCGGCACCCCGGAATGGGCCGCCGCGGCAAAAAACGGACCGTAAATGGCACCCCGGAATGGGCCGCCGCGGCAAAAAACGGACTGGCCCCGGCACCCCGGAATGGGCCGCCGCGGCAAAAAACGGACCTGGTCCGGCACCCCGGAATGGGCCGCCGCGGCAAAAAACGGACCGGCCCCGGCACCCCGGAATGGGCCGCCGCGGCAAAAAATGGACCGGCTCCGGCACCCCGGAATGGGCCACCGCGGCAAAAAACGGACGGGCTCCGGCACCCCGGAATGGTCCGCCGCGGCAAAAAACGGACCGCAGCCGGCACCCCGGAATGGGCCGCCGCGGCAAAAAACGGACCTGGTCCGGCACCCCGGAATGGGCCGCCGCGGCAAAAAACGGACCGGCGCCGGCACCCCGGAATGGGCCGCCGCGGCAAAAAATGGACCGGAGCCGGCACCCCGGAATGGGCCGCCGCGGCAAAAAACGGACCGGCGCCGGCAATACGGAATGGGCCGCCGCGGCAAAAAACGGACCGGCCCCGGCACCCCGGAATGGGCCGCCGCGGCAAAAAACGGACCGCAGCCGGCACCCCGGAATGGGCCGCCGCGGCAAAAAACGGACCGGCCCCGGCACCCCGGAATGGGCCGCCGCGGCAAAAAACGGACCTGGTCCGGCACCCCGGAATGGGCCGCCGCGGCAAAAAACGGACCGGCCCCGGCACCCCGGAATGGGCCGCTTCGGCAAAAAATGGACCGGCTCCGGAACCCCGGAATGGGCCGCCGCGGCAAAAAACGGACCGGCCCCGGCACCCCGGAATGGGCCGCCGCGGCAAAAAACGGACCGGCCCCGGAACCCCGGAATGGGCCGCCGCGGCAAAAAACGGACCGGCGCCGGCACCCCGGAATGGGCCGCCGCGGCAAAAAACGGACCGGCCCCGGCACCCCGGAATGGGCCGCCGCGGCAAAAAACGGACCGGCGCCGGCACCCCGGAAAGGGCCGCTGCGGCAAAAAACGGACCGGCGCCGGCACCCCGGAATGGGCCGCCGCGGCAAAAAACGGACCGGCGCCGGCACCCCGGAATGGGCCGCCGCGGCAAAAAACGGACCGGGTCCGGCACCGCGGAATGGGCCGCCGCGGCAAAAAACGGACCGGCGCCGGCACCCCGGAATGGGCCGCCGCGGCAAAAAACGGACCGGCTCCGGCACCCCGGAATGGGGCGCCGCGGCAAAAAACGGACCGGCTCCGGCACCCCGGAATGGGCCGCCGCGGCAAAAAACGGACCGGCTCCGGCACCCCGGAATGGGCCGCTGTGGCAAAAAACGGACCGGCGCCGGCACCCCGGAATGGGCCGCCGCGGCAAAAAACGGACCGGAGACGGCACCCCGGAATGGGCCGCCGCGGCAAAAAACGGACAGGCTCCGGCACCCCGGAATGGGCCGCCGCGGCAAAAAACGGACAGGCTCCGGCACCCCGGAATGGGCCGCCGCGGCAAAAAACGGACCGGCGCCGGCACCCCGGAATGGGCCGCCGCGGCAAAAAACGGACCGCAGCCGGCACCCCGGAATGGGGCGCCGCGGCAAAAAACGGACCGGCCCCGGCACCCCGGAATGGGCCGCCGCGGCAAAAAACGGACCGGCCCCGGCACCCCGGAATGGGCCGCCGCGGCAAAAAACGGACCGGCGCCGGCACCCCGGAATGGGCCACCGCGGCAAAAAACAGACCGGCTCCGGCACCCCGGAATGGGGCGCCGCGGCAAAAAACGGACCTGGTCCGGCACCCCGGAATGGTCCGCCGCGGCAAAAAACGGACCTGGTCCGGCACCCCGGAATGGGCCGCCGCGGCAAAAAACGGACCGGCCCCGGCACCCCGGAATGGGCCGCCGCGGCAAAAAACGGACCGGAGCCGGCACCCCGGAATGGGCCACCGCGGCAAAAAACGGACCGTAAATGGCACCCCGGAATGGGCCGCCGCGGCAAAAAACGGACCGGCCCCGGCACCCCGGAATGGGCCGCCGCGGCAAAAAACGGACCTGGTCCGGCACCCCGGAATGGGCCGCCGCGGCAAAAAACGGACCTGGTGCGGCACCCCGGAATGGGCCGCCGCGGCAAAAAATGGACCGGCTCCGGAACCCCGGAATGGGCCACCGCGGCAAAAAACGGACGGGCTCCGGCACCCCGGAATGGGCCGCCGCGGCAAAAAACGGACCGCAGCCGGCACCCCGGAATGGGCCGCCGCGGCAAAAAACGGACCGGCCCCGGCACCCCGGAATGGGCCGCCGCGGCAAAAAACGGACCTGGTGCGGCACCCCGGAATGGGCCGCCGCGGCAAAAAACGGACCGGCCCCGGCACCCCGGAATGGGCCGCCGCGGCAAAAAATGGACCGGCTCCGGAACCCCGGAATGGGCCACCGCGGCAAAAAACGGACGGGCTCCGGCACCCCGGAATGGTCCGCCGCGGCAAAAAACGGACCGGAGCCGGCACCCCGGAATGGGCCGCCGCGGCAAAAAACGGACCGGCCCCGGCACCCTGGAATGGGCCGCCGCGGCAAAAAACGGACCGGCCCCGGCACCCCGGAATGGGCCGCCGCGGCAAAAAACGGACCGGCCCCGGCACCCCGGAATGGGCCGCCGCGGCAAAAAACGGACCGGAGCCGGCACCCCGGAATGGGCCGCCGCGGCAAAAAACGGACCGGCCCCGGCACCCCGTAATGGGCCGCCGCGGCAAAAAACGGACCTGGTCCGTCACCCCAGAATGGGCCGCTGCGGCAAAAAACGGACCGGCCCCGGCACCCCGGAATGGGCCGCCGCGGCAAAAAACGGACCGGAGGCGGCAACCCGGAATGGGCCGCCGCGGCAAAAAACGGACCGGCGCCGGCACCCCGGAATGGGCCGCCGCGGCAAAAAACGGACCGGCCCCGGCACCCCGGAATGGGCCGCCGCGGCAAAAAACGGACCGGCTCCGGAACCCCGGAATGGGCCACCGCGGCAAAAAAAGGACGGGCTCCGGCACCCCGGAATGGGCCGCCGCGGCAAAAAACGGACAGGCTCCGGCACCCCGGAATGGGCCGCCGCGGCAAAAAACGGACCGCAGCCGGCACCCCGGAATGGGCCGCCGCGGCAAAAAACGGACCGGCGCCGGCACCCCGGAATGGGCCGCCGCGGCAAAAAACGGACCTGGTCCGGCACCCCGGAATGGGCCGCCGCGGCAAAAAACGGACCGGCCCCGGCACCCCGGAATGGGCCGCCGCGGCAAAAAACGGACCGGTGCCGGCACCCCGGAAAGGGCCGCCGCGGCAAAAAACGGACGGGCTCCGGCACCCCGGAATGGGCCGCCGCGGCAAAAAACGGACTGGCCCCGGCACCCCGGAATGGGCCGCCGCGGCAAAAAACGGACCGGGTCCGGCACCGCGGAATGGGCCGCCGTGGCAAAAAACGGACCGGCTCCGGCACCCCGGAATGGGTCGCCGTGGCAAAAAACGGACCGGCGCCGGCACCCCGGAATGGGCCGCCGCGGCAAAAAACGGACCGGCCCCGGCACCCCGGAATGGGCCACACGGCAAAAAACGGACCGTCCCCGGCACCCCGGAATGGGCCGCCGTGGCAAAAAACGGACCGGCTCCGGCACCCCGGAATGGGTCGCCGTGGCAAAAAACGGACCGGCGCCGGCACCCCGGAATGGGCCGCCGCGGCAAAAATCGGACCGGCTCCGGCACCCCGGAATGGGCCGCCGCGGCAAAAAACGGACCGGCCCCGGCACCCCGGAATGGGCCACCGCGGCAAAAAACAGACCGGCTCCGGCACCCCGGAATGGGCTGCCGCGGCAAAAAACGGACCGGCCCCGGCACCCCGGAATGGGCCGCCGCGGCAAAAAACGGACCTGGTCCGGCACCCCGGAAAGGGCCGCCGAGGCAAAAAAGGGACCGGGTCCAACACCCCGGAATGGGCCGCCGCGGCAAAAAACGGACCGGCCCCGGCACCCCGGAATGGGCCGCCGCAGCAAAAAACGGACCGGAGCCGGCAACCCGGAATGGGCCGCCGCGGCAAAAAACGGACCGGCGCCGGCACCCCGGAATGGGCCGCCGCGGCAAAAAGCGGACCGGCGCCGGCACCCCGGAATGGGCCGCCGCGGCAAAAAACGGACCGGCGCCGGCACCCCGGAATGGGCCGCCGCGGCAAAAAACGGACCGGCTCCGGCACCCCGGAATGGGCCACCGCGGCAAAAAACGGACGGGCTCCGGCACCCCGGAATGGTCCGCCGCGGCAAAAAACGGACCGCAGCCGGCACCCCGGAATGGGCCGCCGCGGCAAAAAACGGACCGGCCCCGGCACCCCGGAATGGGCCGCCGCGGCAAAAAACGGACCGGCGCCGGCACCCCGGAATGGGCCGCCGCGGCAAAAAACGCACCGGCGCCGGCACCCCGGAATGGGCCGCCGCGGCAAAAAACGGACCGGCCCCGGCACCCCGGAATGGGCCGCCGCGGCAAAAAACGGACCGGGTCTGGCACCCCGGAATGGGCCGCCGCGGCAAAAAACGGACCGGCCCCGGCACACCGGAATGGGCCGCCGCGGCAAAAAACGGACCGGCCCCGGCACCCCGGAATGGGGCGCCGCGGCAAAAAACGGACCGGCTCCGGCACCCCGGAATGGGCCGCCGCGGCAAAAAACGGACCGGAGCCGGCACCCCGGAATGGGCCGCCGCGGCAAAAAACGGACCGGCCCCGGCACCCCGGAATGGGCCGCCGCGGCAAAAAACGGACCTGGTCCGGCACCCCGGAATGGGCCGCCGCGGCAAAAAACGGACCGGCGCCGGCACCCCGGAATGGGCCGCCGCGGCAAAAAACGGACCGGCGCCGGCACCCCGGAATGGGCCGCCGCGGCAAAAAACGGACCGGCTCCGGCACCCCGGAATGGGCCGCCGCGGCAAAAAACGGACGGGCTCCGGCACCCCGGAATGGGCCGCCGCGGCAAAAAACGGACCGGCGCCGGCACCGCGGAATGGGCCGCCGCGGCAAAAAACGGACCGCAGCCGGCACCCCGGAATGGGCCGCCGCGGCAAAAAACGGACCTGGTCCGGCACCCCGGAATGGGCCGCCGCGGCAAAAAACGGACCGGCACCGGCACCCCGGAATGGGCCGCCGCGGCAAAAAACGGACCGGCCCCGGCACCCCGGAATGGGCCGCCGCGGCAAAAAACGGACCGGGTCCGGCACCCCGGAATGGGCCGCCGCGGCAAAAAACGGACCGGCGCCGGCACCCCGGAAAGGGCCGCCGCGGCAAAAAACGGACCGGCCCCGGCACCCCGGAATGGGCCGCCGCAGCAAAAAACGGACCGGAGCCGGCAACCCGGAATGGGCCGCCGCGGCAAAAAACGGACCGGCGCCGGCACCCCGGAATGGGCCGCCGCGGCAAAAAACGGACCAGCTCCGGCACCCCGGAATGGGCCGCCGCGGCAAAAAACGGACCGGCGCCGGCACCCCGGAATGGGCCGCCGCGGCAAAAAACGGACCGGCCCCGGCACCCCGGAATGGGCCGCCGCGGCAAAAAACGGACCGGCCCCGGCACCCCGGAATGGGGCGCCGTGGCAAAAAACGGACCGGCTCCGGCACCCCGGAATGGGCCGCCGCGGCAAAAAACGGACCGGAGCCGGCACCCCGGAATGGGCCGCCGCGGCAAAAAACGGACCGGCCCCGGCACCCCGGAATGGGCCGCCGCGGCAAAAAACGGACCGGCCCCGGCACCCCGGAATGGGCCGCCGCGGCAAAAAACGGACCGGCGCCGGCACCCCGGAATGGGCCGCCGCGGCAAAAAACGGACCGGCGCCGGCACCCCGGAATGGGCCGCCGCGGCAAAAAACGGACCGGCGCCGGAACCCCGGAATGGGCCACCGCGGCAAAAAACGGACCGGCTCCGGCACCCCGGAATGGGCCGCCGCGGCAAAAAACGGACCGGCGCCGGCACCCCGGAATGGGCCGCCGCGGCAAAAAACGGACCTGGTCCGGCACCCCGGAATGGGCCGCCGCGGCAAAAAACGGACCTGCTCCGGCACCCCGGAATGGGCCGCCGCGGCAAAAAACGGACCTGGTCCGGCACCCCGGAATGGGCCGCCGCGGCAAAAAACGGACCGGCCCCGGCACCCCGGAATGGGCCGCCGCGGCAAAAAACGGACCGGCGCCGGCACCCCGGAATGGGCCGCCGCGGCAAAAAACGGACCGGCCCCGGCACCCCGGAAAGGGCCGCTGCGGCAAAAAACGGACCGGGTCTGGCACCCCGGAATGGGCCACACGGCAAAAAACGGACCGGCGCCGGCACCCCGGAATGGGCCGCCGCGGCAAAAAACGGACCGGCGCCGGCACCCCGGAATGGGCCGCCGCGGCAAAAAACGGACCGGGTCCGGCACCCCGGAATGTGCCGCCGCGGCAAAAAACGGACCGGGTCCGGCACCGCGGAATGGGCCGCCGCGGCAAAAAACGGACCGGCGCCGGCACCCCGGAATGGGCCGCCGCGGCAAAAAACGGACCTGGTCCGTCACGCCGGAATGGGCCGCCGCGGCAAAAAACGGACCGGCGCCGGCACCCCGGAATGGGCCGCCGCGGCAAAAAACGGACCTGGTCCGGCACCCCGGAATGGGCCGCCGCGGCAAAAAACGGAGCGCCCCCGGCACCCCGGAATGGGCCGCCGCGGCAAAAAACGGACCGGAGCCGGCACCCCGGAATGGGCCGCCGCGGCAAAAAACGGACCGGAGCCGGCACCCCGGAATGGGCCGCCGCGGCAAAAAACGGACCGGCGCCGGCACCCCGGAATGGGCCGCCGCGGCAAAAAACGGACCGGCTCCGGCACCCCGGAATGGGCCGCCGCGGCAAAAAACGGACCGCAGCCGGCACCCCGGAATGGTCCGCCGCGGCAAAAAACGGACCGGCGCCGGCACCCCGGAATGGGCCGCCGCGGCAAAAAACGGACCGGAGCCGGCACCCCGGAATGGGCCGCCGCGGCAAAAAACGGACCGGCCCCGGCACCCCGGAATGGGCCGCCGCGGCAAAAAACGCACCGGCGCCGGCACCCCGGAATGGGCCGCCGCGGCAAAAAACGGACCGGCCCCGGCACCCCGGAATGGGCCGCCGCGGCAAAAAACGGACCGGCCCCGGCACCCCGGAATGGGCCGCCGCGGCAAAAAACGGACCGGCGCCGGCACCCCGGAATGGGCCGCCGCGGCAAAAAACGGACCGGCCCCGGCACCCCGGAATGGGCCGCCGCGGCAAAAAACGGACCGGCCCCGGCACACCGGAATGGGCCGCCGCGGCAAAAAACGCACCGGCCCCGGCACCCCGGAATGGGGCGCCGCGGCAAAAAACGGACGGGCTCCGGCACCCCGGAATGGGCCACACGGCAAAAAACGGACCGGAGCCGGCACCCCGGAATGGGCCGCCGCGGCAAAAAACGGACCGGCGCCGGCACCCCGGAATGGGCCGCCGCGGCAAAAAACGGACCGGGTCCGGCACCGCGGAATGTGCCGCCGCGGCAAAAAACGGACCGGGTCCGGCACCGCGGAATGGGCCGCCGCGGCAAAAAACGGACCGGCGCCGGCACCCCGGAATGGGCCGCCGCGGCAAAAAACGGACCTGGTCCGTCACGCCGGAATGGGCCGCCGCGGCAAAAAACGGACCGGCGCCGGCACCCCGGAATGGGCCGCCGCGGCAAAAAACGGACCTGGTCCGGCACCCCGGAATGGGCCGCCGCGGCAAAAAACGGAGCGCCCCCGGCACCCCGGAATGGGCCGCCGCGGCAAAAAACGGACCGGAGCCGGCACCCCGGAATGGGCCGCCGCGGCAAAAAACGGACCGGAGCCGGCACCCCGGAATGGGCCGCCGCGGCAAAAAACGGACCGGCGCCGGCACCCCGGAATGGGCCGCCGCGGCAAAAAACGGACCGGCTCCGGCACCCCGGAATGGGCCGCCGCGGCAAAAAACGGACCGCAGCCGGCACCCCGGAATGGTCCGCCGCGGCAAAAAACGGACCGGCGCCGGCACCCCGGAATGGGCCGCCGCGGCAAAAAACGGACCGGCGCCGGCACCCCGGAATGGGCCGCCGCGGCAAAAAACAGACCGGAGCCGGCACCCCGGAATGGGCCGCCGCGGCAAAAAACGGACCGGCCCCGGCACCCCGGAATGGGCCGCCGCGGCAAAAAACGCACCGGCGCCGGCACCCCGGAATGGGCCGCCGCGGCAAAAAACGGACCGGCCCCGGCACCCCGGAATGGGCCGCCGCGGCAAAAAACGGACCGGCCCCGGCACCCCGGAATGGGCCGCCGCGGCAAAAAACGGACCGGCGCCGGCACCCCGGAATGGGCCGCCGCGGCAAAAAACGGACCGGCCCCGGCACCCCGGAATGGGCCGCCGCGGCAAAAAACGGACCGGCCCCGGCACACCGGAATGGGCCGCCGCGGCAAAAAACGCACCGGCCCCGGCACCCCGGAATGGGGCGCCGCGGCAAAAAACGGACGGGCTCCGGCACCCCGGAATGGGCCGCCGCGGCAAAAAACGGACCGGAGCCGGCACCCCGGAATGGGCCGCCGCGGCAAAAAACGGACCCGCGCCGGCACCCCGGAATGGGCCGCCGCGGCAAAAAACGGACCTGGTCCGGCACCCCGGAATGGGCCGCCGCGGCAAAAAACGGACCGGCGCTGGCACCCCGGAATGGGCCGCCGCGGCAAAAAACGGACCGGCGCCGGCACCCCGGAATGGGCCGCCGCGGCAAAAAACGGACCGGCTCCGGAACCCCGGAATGGGCCGCCGCGGCAAAAAACGGACGGGCTCCGGCACCCCGGAATGGGCCGCCGCGGCAAAAAACGGACCGGCGCCGGCACCCCGGAATGGGCCGCCGCGGCAAAAAACGGACGCAGCCGGCACCCCGGAATGGGCCGCCGCGGCAAAAAACGGACCGGCGCCGGCACCCCGGAATGGGCCGCCGCGGCAAAAAACGGACCGGGTCTGGCACCCCGGAATGGGCCGCCGCGGCAAAAAACGGACCGGCGCCGGCACCCCCGGAATGGGCCGCCGCGGCAAAAAACGGACCTGGTCCGGCACCCCGGAAAGGGCCGCCGAGGCAAAAAACGGACCGGCCCCGGCACCCCGGAATGGGCCGCCGCAGCAAAAAACGGACCGGAGCCGGCAACCCGGAATGGGCCGCCGCGGCAAAAAACGGACCGGCCCCGGCACCCCGGAATGGGCCGCCGCGGCAAAAAAACGGACCTGGTCCGGCACCCCGGAATGGGCCGCCGCGGCAAAAAACGGACCGGCGCCGGCACCCCGGAATGGGCCGCCGCGGCAAAAAACGGAGCGCCCCCGGCACCCCGGAATGGGCCACCGCGGCAAAAAACGTACGGGCTCCGGCACCCCGGAATGGTCCGCCGCGGCAAAAAACGGACCGCAGCCGGCACCCCGGAATGGGCTGCCGCGGCAAAAAACGGACCGGCCCCAGCACCCCGGAATGGGCCGCCGCGGCAAAAAACGGACCGGCGCCGGCACCCCGGAATGGTCCGCCGCGGCAAAAAACGGACCGGAGCCGGCACCCCGGAATGGGCCGCCGCGACAAAAAAACGGACCGGCCCCGGCACCCCGGAATGGGCCGCCGCGGCAAAAAACGGACCGGCTCCGGCACCCCGGAATGGGCCGCCGCGGCAAAAAAACGGACCGGCCCCGGCACCCCGGAATGGGCCGCCGCGGCAAAAAACGGACCGGCCCCGGCACCCCGGAATGGGCCGCCGCGGCAAAAAACGGACCGGCTCCTGCACCCCGGAATGGGCCGCCGCGGCAAAAAACGGACCGGAGCCGGCACCCCGGAATGGGCCGCCGCGGCAAAAAACGGACCGGCCCCGGCACCCCGGAATGGGCCGCCGCGGCAAAAAACGGACCTGGTCCGGCACCCCGGAATGGGCCGCCGCGGCAAAAAACGGACCGGCGCCGGCACCCCGGAATGGGCCGCCGCGGCAAAAAACGGACCGGCACCGGCACCCCGGAATGGGCCGCCGCGGCAAAAAACGGACCTGGTCCGTCACCCCGGAATGGGCCACCGCGGCAAAAAACGGACGGGCTCCGGCACCCCGGAATGGGCCGCCGCGGCAAAAAACGGACCGGCGCCGGCACCCCGGAATGGGCCACCGCGGCAAAAAACGGACCGCAGCCGGCACCCCGGAATGGGCCGCCGCGGCAAAAAACGGACCGGCGCCGGCACCCCGGAATGGGCCGCCGCGGCAAAAAACGGACCTGGTCCGGCACCGCGGAATGGGCCGCCGCGGCAAAAAACGGACCGGCCCCGGCACCCCGGAATGGGCCGCCGCGGCAAAAAACGGACCGGGTCCGGCACCCCGGAATGGGCCGCCGCGGCAAAAAACGGACCGGCTCCGGCACCCCGGAATGGGCCGCTGCGGCAAAAAACGGACCGGGTCTGGCACCCCGGAATGGGCCGCCGCGGCAAAAAACGGACCGGCGCCGGCACCCCGGAATGGGCCGCCGCGGCAAAAAACGGACCGGGTCCGGCACCGCGGAATGGGCCGCCGCGGCAAAAAACGGACCGGCGCCGGCACCCCGGAATGGGCCGCCGCGGCAAAAAACGGACCTGGTCCGTCACGCCGGAATGGGCCGCCGCGGAAAAAAACGGACCGGCGCCGGCACCCCGGAATGGGCCGCCGCGGCAAAAAAACGGACCTGGTCCGGCACCCCGGAATGGGCCGCCGCGGCAAAAAACGGACCGGCCCCGGCACCCCGGAATGGGCCGCCGCGGCAAAAAACGGAGCGGAGCCGGCACCCCGGAATGGGCCGCCGCGGCAAAAAACGGACCTGGTCCGGCACCCCGGAATGGGCCGCCGCGGCAAAAAACGGACCGGCGCCGGCACCCCGGAATGGGCCGCCGCGGCAAAAAAACGGACTGGCGCCGGCACCCCGGAATGGGCCGCCGCGGCAAAAAACGGACGGGCTCCGGCACCCCGGAATGGTCCGCCGCGGCAAAAAACGGACCGCAGCCGGCACCCCGGAATGGGCCGCCGCGGCAAAAAACGGACCGGCCCCGGCACCCCGGAATGGGCCGCCGCGGCAAAAAACGGACTGGAGCCGGCACCCCGGAATGGGCCGCCGCGGCAAAAAACGGACCGGCCCCGGCACCCCGGAATGGGGCGCCGCGGCAAAAAACGGACCGGCCCCGGCACCCCGGAATGGGCCGCCGCGGCAAAAAACGCACCGGCGCCGGCACCCCGGAATGGGCCGCCGCGGCAAAAAACGGACCGGCCCCGGCACCCCGGAATGGGCCGCCGCGGCAAAAAACGGACCGGCCCCGGCACACCGGAATGGGCCGCCGCGGCAAAAAACGGACCGGCCCCGGCACCCCGGAATGGGGCGCCGCGGCAAAAAACGGACCGGAGCCGGCACCCCGGAATGGGCCGCCGCGGCAAAAAACGGACCGTGTCCGGCACCCCGGAATGGGCCGCCGCGGCAAAAAACGGACCGGCCCCGGCACCCCGGAAAGGGCCGCCGCGGCAAAAAACGGACCTGGTCCGGCACCCCGGAATGGGCCGCCGCGGCAAAAAACGGACCGGCGCCGGCACCCCGGAATGGGCCGCCGCGGCAAAAAACGGACCTGGTCCGGCACCCCGGAATGGGCCGCCGCGGCAAAAAACGGACCGGCGCCGGCACCCCGGAATGGGCCGCCGCGGCAAAAAACGGACCGGCGCCGGCACCCCGGAATGGGCCGCCGCGGCAAAAAACGGACCGCAGCCGGCACCCCGGAATGGGCCGCCGCAGCAAAAAACGGACCGGCGCCGGCACCCCGGAATGGGCCGCCGCGGCAAAAAACGGACCTGGTCCGGCACCGCGGAATGGGCCGCCGCGGCAAAAAACGGACCGGCCCCGGCACCCCGGAATGGGCCGCCGCGGCAAAAAACGGACCGGGTCCGGCACCCCGGAATGGGCCGCCGCGGCAAAAAACGGACCGGCCCCGGCACCCCGGAATGGGCCGCTGCGGCAAAAAACGGACCGGGTCTGGCACCCCGGAATGGGCCGCCGCGGCAAAAAACGGACCTGGTCCGGCACCCCGGAATGGGCCGCCGCGGCAAAAAACGGACCGGGTCCGGCACCGCGGAATGGGCCGCCGCGGCAAAAAGCGGACCGGCGCCGGCACCCCGGAATGGGCCGCCGCGGCAAAAAACGGACCTGGTCCGTCACGCCGGAATGGGCCGCCGCGGCAAAAAACGGACCTGGTCCGGCACCCCGGAATGGGCCGCCGCGGCAAAAAACGGACCGGCGCCGGCACCCCGGAATGGGCCGCCGCGGCAAAAAACGGACCGGCCCCGGCACCCCGGAATGGGCCGCCGCGGCAAAAAACGGACCGGAGCCGGCACCCCGGAATGGGCCGCCGCGGCAAAAAACGGACGGGCTCCGGCACCCCGGAATGGGCCGCCACGGCAAAAAACGGACCGGCTCCGGCACCCCGGAATGGGCCGCCGCGGCAAAAAACGGACCGGAGCCGGCACCCCGGAATGGGCCGCCACGGCAAAAAACGGACCGGAGCCAGCACCCCGGAATGGGCCGCCGCGGCAAAAAACGGACGGGCTCCGGCACCCCGGAATGGGCCGCCGCGGCAAAAAACGGACAGGCTCCGGCACCCCGGAATGGGCCGCCGCGGCAAAAAACGGACCTGGTCCGTCACGCCGGAATGGGCCGCCGCGGCAAAAAACGGACCGGCGCCGGCACCCCGGAATGGGCCGCCGCGGCAAAAAACGGACCGGCGCCGGCACCCCGGAATGGGCCGCCGCGGCAAAAAACGGACCGGCGCCGGCACCCCGGAATGGGCCGCCGCGGCAAAAAACGGACCTGGTCCGGCACCCCGGAATGGGCCGCCGCGGCAAAAAACGGAGCGGCGCCGGCACCCCGGAATGGGCCGCCGCGGCAAAAAACGGACCGGCGCCGGCACCCCGGAATGGGGCGCCGCGGCAAAAAACGGACCTGGTCCGGCACCCCGGAATGGGCCGCCGCGGCAAAAAACGGACCGGCGCCGGCACCCCGGAATGGGCCGCCGCGGCAAAAAACGGACCGGCGCCGGCACCCCGGAATGGGCCGCCGCGGCAAAAAACGGACCGGAGCCGGCACCCCGGAATGCGCCGCCGCGGCAAAAAACGGACCTGGTCCGGCACCCCGGAATGGGCCGCCGCGGCAAAAAACGGAGCGGCGCCGGCACCCCGGAATGGGCCGCCGCGGCAGAAAACGGACCGGCGCCGGCACCCCGGAATGGGCCGCCGCGGCAAAAAACGGACTGGCCCCGGCACCCCGGAATGGGCCGCCGCGGCAAAAAACGGACCTGGTCCGGCACCCCGGAATGCGCCGCCGCGGCAAAAAACGGACCGGCCCCGGCACCCCGGAATGGGCCGCCGCGGCAAAAAAACGGACCGGAGCCGGCACCCCGGAATGGGCCACCGCGGCAAAAAACGGACAGCCTCCGGCACCCCGGAATGGGCCGCCGCGGCAAAAAACGGACGGGCTCCGGCACCCCGGAATGGGCCGCCGCGGCAAAAAACGGACCTGGTCCGGCACCCCGGAAAGGGCCGCCGCGGCAAAAAACGGACCGGCGCCGGCACCCCGGAATGGGCCGCCGCGGCAAAAAAACGGACCGGCTCCGGCACCCCGGAATGGGCCGCCGCGGCAAAAAACGGACCGGCCCGGGCACCCCGGAATGGGCCGCCGCGGCAAAAAACGGACCGCAGCCGGCACCCCGGAATGGGCCACCGCGGCAAAAAACGGACAGGCTCCGGCACCCCGGAATGGGCCGCCGCGGCAAAAAACGGACCGGCCCCGGCACCGCGGAATGGGCCGCCGCGGCAAAAAACGGACCGGGTCCGGCACCGCGGAATGGGCCGCCGTGGCAAAAAACGGACCGGCCCCGGCACCCCGGAATGGGCCGCCGCGGCAAAAAACGGACCTGAGTCCGGCACCCCGGAATGGGCCGCCGCGGCAAAAAACGGACAGGCTCCGGCACCGCGGAATGGGCTGCCGCGGCAAAAAACGGACCGGAGCCGGCACCCCGGAATGGGCCGCCGCGGCAAAAAACGGACCTGCCCCGGCACCCCGGAATGGGCCGCCGCGGCAAAAAACGGACCGGCGCCGGCACCCCGGAATGGGCCGCCGCGGCAAAAAACGGACCGGCGCCGGCACCCCGGAATGGGCCGCCGCGGCAAAAAACGGACGGACTCCGGCACCCCGGAATTGGCCGCCGCGGCAAAAAACGGACCGGCTCCGGAACCCCGGAATGGGCCGCCGCGGCAAAAAACGGACGGGCGCCGGCACCCCGGAATGGGCCGCCGCGGCAAAAAACGGACCGGCCCCGGCACCCCGGAATGGGCCGCCGCGGCAAAAAACGGACCGGCGCCGGCACCCCGGAATGGGCCGCCGCGGCAAAAAACGGACCGGCTCCGGCAACCCGGAATGGGCCGCCGCGGCAAAAAACGGACGGGCTCCGGCACCCCGGAATGGGCCGCCGCGGCAAAAAACGGACCGGCTCCGGCACCCCGGAATGGGCAGCCGCGGCAAAAAATGGACCGGCTCCGGCACCCCGGAAAGGGCCGCCACGGCAAAAAACGGACTGGCCCCGGCACCCCGGAATGGGCCGCCGCGGCAAAAAACGGACCTGGTCCGTCACCCCGGAATGGGCCGCCGCGGCAAAAAACGGACCTGGTCCGGCACCCCGGAATGGGCCGCCGCGGCAAAAAACGGACCGGAGCCGGCACCCCGGAATGGGGCACCGCGGCAAAAAACGGACCTGGTCCGGCACCCCGGAATGGGCCGCCGCGGCAAAAAACGGACCTGGTCCGGCACCCCGGAATGCGCCGCCGCGGCAAAAAACGGACCGGCCCCGGCACCCCGGAATGGGCCGCCGCGGCAAAAAACGGACCGGCTCCGGCACCCCGGAATGGGCCACCGCGGCAAAAAACGGACAGCCTCCGGCACCCCGGAATGGGCCGCCGCGGCAAAAAACGGACGGGCTCCGGCACCCCGGAATGGGCCGCCGCGGCAAAAAACGGACCTGGTCCGGCACCCCGGAAAGGGCCGCCGCGGCAAAAAACGGACCGGCGCCGGCACCCCGGAATGGGCCGCCGCGGCAAAAAAACGGACCGGCTCCGGCACCCCGGAATGGGCCGCCGCGGCAAAAAACGGACCGGCCCGGGCACCCCGGAATGGGCCGCCGCGGCAAAAAACGGACCGCAGCCGGCACCCCGGAATGGGCCACCGCGGCAAAAAACGGACAGGCTCCGGCACCCCGGAATGGGCCGCCGCGGCAAAAAACGGACCGGCCCCGGCACCGCGGAATGGGCCGCCGCGGCAAAAAACGGACCGGGTCCGGCACCGCGGAATGGGCCGCCGTGGCAAAAAACGGACCGGCCCCGGCACCCCGGAATGGGCCGCCGCGGCAAAAAACGGACCTGAGTCCGGCACCCCGGAATGGGCCGCCGCGGCAAAAAACGGACAGGCTCCGGCACCGCGGAATGGGCTGCCGCGGCAAAAAAACGGACCGGAGCCGGCACCCCGGAATGGGCCGCCGCGGCAAAAAACGGACCTGCCCCGGCACCCCGGAATGGGCCGCCGCGGCAAAAAACGGACCGGCGCCGGCACCCCGGAATGGGCCGCCGCGGCAAAAAACGGACCGGCGCCGGCACCCCGGAATGGGCCGCCGCGGCAAAAAACGGACGGACTCCGGCACCCCGGAATTGGCCGCCGCGGCAAAAAACGGACCGGCTCCGGAACCCCGGAATGGGCCGCCGCGGCAAAAAACGGACGGGCGCCGGCACCCCGGAATGGGCCGCCGCGGCAAAAAACGGACCGGCCCCGGCACCCCGGAATGGGCCGCCGCGGCAAAAAACGGACCGGCGCCGGCACCCCGGAATGGGCCGCCGCGGCAAAAAACGGACCGGCTCCGGCAACCCGGAATGGGCCGCCGCGGCAAAAAACGGACGGGCTCCGGCACCCCGGAATGGGCCGCCGCGGCAAAAAACGGACCGGCTCCGGCACCCCGGAATGGGCAGCCGCGGCAAAAAATGGACCGGCTCCGGCACCCCGGAAAGGGCCGCCACGGCAAAAAACGGACTGGCCCCGGCACCCCGGAATGGGCCGCCGCGGCAAAAGACGGACCTGGTCCGTCACCCCGGAATGGGCCGCCGCGGCAAAAAACGGACCTGGTCCGGCACCCCGGAATGGGCCGCCGCGGCAAAAAACGGACCGGAGCCGGCACCCCGGAATGGGGCACCGCGGCAAAAAACGGACCTGGTCCGGCACCCCGGAATGGGCCGCCGCGGCAAAAAACGGACCGGCGCCGGCACCCCGGAATGGGCCGCCGCAGCAAAAAACGGACCGCCACCGGCACCCCGGAATGGGCCGCCGCGGCAAAAAACGGACCTGCTCCGGCACCCCGGAATGGGCCGCCGCGACAAAAAAACGGACCGGCCCTGGCACCCCGGAATGGGCCGCCGCGGCAAAAAACGGAGCGGCCCCGGCACCCCGGAATGGGCCGCCGCGGCAAAAAACGGACCGCAGCCAGCACCCCGGAAAGGGCCGCCACGGCAAAAAACGGACCGGCGCCGGCACCCCGGAATGGGCCGCCGCGGCGAAAAACGGACTGGCCCCGGCACCCCGGAATGGGCCGCCGCGGCAAAAAAAGGACCGCAGCCGGCACCCCGGAATGGGCCGCCGCGGCAAAAAACGGACCGGCCCCGGCACCCCGGAATGGGCCGCCGCGGCAAAAAACGGACCGGCTCCGGCACCCCGGAATGGGCCGCCGCGGCAAAAAACGGACCGGGTCTGGCAACCCGGAATGGGCCGCCGCGGCAAAAAACGGACGGGCTCCGGCACCCCGGAATGGGCCGCCGCGGCAAAAAACGGACCGGCTCCGGCACCCCGGAATGGGCAGCCGCGGCAAAAAATGGACCGGCTCCGGCACCCCGGAAAGGGCCGCCACGGCAAAAAATGGACTGGCCCCGGCACCCCGGAATGGGCCGCCGCGGCAAAAAACGGACCTGGTCCGTCACCCCGGAATGGGCCGCCGCGGCAAAAAACGGACCTGGTCCGGCACCCCGGAATGGGCCGCCGCGGCAAAAAAACGGACCGGAGCCGGCACCCCGGAATGGGGCACCGCGGCAAAAAACGGACCTGGTCCGGCACCCCGGAATGGGCCGCCGCGGCAAAAAACGGACCGGCGCCGGCACCCCGGAATGGGCCGCCGCAGTAAAAAACGGACTGCCACCGGCACCCCGGAATGGGCCGCCGCGGCAAAAAACGGACCTGCTCCGGCACCCCGGAATGGGCCACCGCGGCAAAAAACGGACCGGCGCCAGCACCCCGGAATGGGCCGCCGCGGCCAAAAACGGAGCGGCCCCGGCACCCCGGAATGGGCCGCCGCGGCAAAAAACGGACCGCAGCCGGCACCCCGGAAAGGGCCGCCGCGGCAAAAAACGGACCGGCGCCGGCACCCTGGAATGGGCCGCCGCGGCAAAAAACGGACTGGCCCCGGCACCCCGGAATGGGCCGCCGCGGCAAAAAAAGGACCGCAGCCGGCACCCCGGAATGGGCCGCCGCGGCAAAAAACGGACGGGCTCCGGCACCCCGGAATGGGCCGCCGCGGCAAAAAACGGACCGGCCCCGGCACCCCGGAATGGGCCGCCGCGGCAAAAAACGGACCGGCGCCGGCACCCCGGAATGGGCCGCCGCGGCAAAAAACGGACCGGCCCCGGCACCCCGGAATGGGCCGCCGCGGCAAAAAACGGACCTGGTCCGGCACCCCGGAATGGGCCGCCGCGGCAAAAAACGGACCGGAGCCGGCACCCCGGAATGGGCCGCCGCGGCAAAAAACGGACGGGCTCCGTCACGCCGGAATGGGCCGCCGCGGCAAAAAACGGAGCGGCCCCGGCACCCCAGAATGGGCCGCCGCGGCAAAAAACGGACCGGCGCCGGCACCCCGGAATGGGCCGCCGCGGCAAAAAACGGACCGGCTCCGGCACCCCGGAATGGGCCGCCGCGGCAAAAAACGGACCGGCGCCGGCACCCCGGAATGGGCCGCCGCGGCAAAAAACGGACCGGCCCCGGCACCCCGGAATGGGCCGCCGCGGCAAAAAACGGACTGGCGCCGGCACCCCGGAATGGGCCGCCACGGCAAAAAACGGACCGGAGCCGGCACCCCGGAATGGGCCGCCAAGGCAAAAAACGGACCGGAGCCGGCACCCCGGAATGGGCCGGCGCGGCAAAAAACGGACCGGAGCCGGCACCCCGGAATGGGCCGCCGCGGCAAAAAACGGACAGGCTCCGGCACCCCGGAATGGGCCGCCGCGGCAAAAAACGGACCTGGTCCGGCACCCCGGAATGGGCCGCCGCGGCAAAAAACGGACCGGCCCTGGCACCCCGGAATGGGCCGCCGCGGCAAAAAACGGACCGGCTCCGGAACCCCGGAATGGGCCACCGCGGCAAAAAACGGAGGGGCTCCGGCACCCCGGAATGGGCCGCCGCGGCAAAAAACGGACCGGCCCTGGCACCCCGGAATGGGCCGCCGCGGCAAAAAACGGACCGGCTCCGGAACCCCGGAATGGGCCGCCGCGGCAAAAAACGGACCGGCTCCGGCACCCCAGAATGGGCCGCCGCGGCAAAAAACGGACCGGCTCCGGCACCCCGGAATGGGCCGCCGCGGCAAAAAACGGACCTGGTCCGTCACCCCGGAATGGGCCGCCGCGGCAAAAAACGGACCGGCCCCGGCACCCCGGAATGGGCCGCCGCGGCAAAAAACGGACCGGCGCCGGCACCCCGGAATGGGCCGCCGCGGCAAAAAACGGACTGGCCCCGGCACCCCGGAATGGGCCGCCGCGGCAAAAAAAGGACCGCAGCCGGCACCCCGGAATGGGCCGCCGCGGCAAAAAACGGACCGGCTCCGGCACCCCGGAATGGGCCGCCGCGGCAAAAAACGGACCGGCCCCGGCACCCCGGAAAGGGCCGCTGCGGCAAAAAACGGACCGGAGCCGGCACCCCGGAATGGGCCGCCGCGGCAAAAAACGGACCGGCGCCGGCACCCCGGAATGGGCCGCCGCGGCAAAAAACGGACCTGGTCCGGCACCGCGGAATGGGCCGCCGCGGCAAAAAAACGGACCGGAGCCGGCACCCCGGAATGGGCCGCCGCGGCAAAAAACGGACCTGGTCCGTCACGCCGGAATGGGCCGCCGCGGCAAAAAACGGACCGGCGCCGGCACCCCGGAATGGGCCGCCGCGGCAAAAAACGGACCTGGTCCGGCACCCCGGAATGGGCCGCCGCGGCAAAAAACGGACCGGAGCCGGCAGCCCGGAATGGGCCGCCGCGGCAAAAAACGGACCTGGTCCGGCACCCCGGAATGGGCCGCCGCGGCAAAAAACGGACCGGAGCCGCCACCCCGGAATGGGCCGCCACGGCAAAAAACGGACCGGCTCCGGCACCCCGGAATGGGCCGCCGCGGCAAAAAACGGACCGGCCCCGGCACCCCGGAATGGGCCGCCGCGGCAAAAAACGGACCAGCTCCGGCACCCCGGAATGGGCCGCCGCGGCAAAAAACGGACGGGCTCTGGCACCCCGGAATGGGCCGCCGCGGCAAAAAACGGACAGGCTCCGGCAACCCGGAATGGGCCGCCGCGGCAAAAAACGGACCGGCCCCGGCACCCCGGAATGGGCCGCCGCGGCAAAAAACGGACCTGGTCCGTCACGCCGGAATGGGCCGCCGCGGCAAAAAACGGACCTGGTCCGGCACCCCGGAATGGGCCGCCGCAGCAAAAAACGGACCGGCGCCGGCACCCCGGAATGGGCCGCCGCGGCAAAAAACGGACCGGCGCCGGCACCCCGGAATGGGCCGCCGCGGCAAAAAACGGACCGGAGCCGGCACCCCGGAATGCGCCGCCGCGGCAAAAAACGGACCTGGTCCGGCACCCCGGAATGGGCCGCCGCGGCAAAAAACGGAGCGGCGCCGGCACCCCGGAATGGGCCGCCGTGGCAAAAAACGGACCGGCGCCGGCACCCCGGAATGGGCTGCCGCGGCAAAAAACAGACCGGCGCCGGCACCCCGGAATGGGCCGCCGCGGCAGAAAACGGACCGGCGCCGGCACCCCGGAATGGGCCGCCGCGGCAAAAAACAGACCTGGTCCGGCACCCCGGAATGGGCCGCCGCGGCAAAAAACGGACCGGCCCCGGCACCCCGGAATGGGCCGCCGCGGCAAAAAACGGACCGGCCCCGGCACCCCAGAAAGGGCCGCCGCGGCAAAAAACGGACCGGCCCCGGCACCCCGGAATGGGCCGCCGCGGCAAAAAACGGACCTGGTCCGGCACCCCGGAATGGTCCGCCGCGGCAAAAAACGGACCGGAGCCGGCACCCCGGAATGGGCCGCCGCGGCAAAAAACGGACAGGCTCCGGCACCCCGGAATGGGCCGCCGCGGCAAAAAACGGACGGGCTCCGGCACCCCGGAATGGGCCGCCGCGGCAAAAAACGGACAGGCTCCGGCACCCCGGAAAGGGCCGCCGCGGCAAAAAACGGACCGGCGCCGGCACCCCGGAATGGGCCGCCGCGGCAAAAAACGGACCGGCTCCGGCAACCCGGAATGGGCCGCCGCGGCAAAAAACGGACCGGCCCCGGCACCCCGGAATGGGCCGCCGCGGCAAAAAACGGACCGCAGCCGGCACCCCGGAATGGGCCGCCGCGGCAAAAAACGGACAGGCTCCGGCACCCCGGAATGGGCCGCCGCGGCAAAAAACGGACCGGAGCCGGCACCCCGGAATGGGCCGCCGCGGCAAAAAACGGACCGGGTCCGGCACCGCGGAATGGGCCGCCGCGGCAAAAAACGGACCGGCTCCGGAACCCCGGAATGGGCCGCCGCGGCAAAAAACGGACCGGCGCCGGCACCCCGGAATGGGCCGCTGCGGCAAAAAACGGACCGGAGCCGGCACCCCGGAATGGGCCGCCGCGGCAAAAAACGGACGGGCTCCGGCACCCCGGAATGGGCCGCCGCGGCAAAAAACGGACGGGCTCCGGCACCCCGGAATGGGCCGCCGCGGCAAAAAACGGACCTGGTCCGGCACCCCGGAAAGGGCCGCCGCGGCAAAAAACGGACCGGCGCCGGCACCCCGGAATGGGCCGCCGAGGCAAAAAACGGACCGGCTCCGGCAACCCGGAATGGGCCGCCGCGGCAAAAGACGGACGGGCGCCGGCACCCCGGAATGGGCCGCCGCGGCAAAAAACGGACCGGAGCCGGCACCCCGGAATGGGCCGCCGCGGCAAAAAACGGACAGGCTCCGGCACCCCGGAATGGGCCGCCGCGGCAAAAAACGGACCTGAGTCCGGCACCCCGGAATGGGCCGCCGCGGCAAAAAACGGACAGGCTCCGGCACCGCGGAATGGGCCGCCGCGGCAAAAAACGGACCGGAGCCGGCACCCCGGAAAGGGCCGCCGCGGCAAAAAACGGACCGCAGCCGGCACCCCGGAATGGGCCGCCGCGGCAAAAAACGGACCGGCGCCGGCACCCCGGAATGGGCCGCCGCGGCAAAAAACGGACCGGAGCCGGCACCCCGGAATGGGCCGCCGCGGCAAAAAACGGACGGACTCCGGCACCCCGGAATGGGCTGCCGCGGCAAAAAACGGACCGGCCCCGGCACCCCGGAATGGGCCGCCGCGGCAAAAAACGGACGGGCGCCGGCACCCCGGAATGGGCCGCCGCGGCAAAAAACGGACCTGGTCCGGCACCCCGGAATGGGCCGCCGCGGCAAAAAAACGGACCGGCGCCGAAACCCCGGAATGGGCCGCCGCGGCAAAAAACGGACGGGCTCCGGCACCCCGGAATGGGCCGCCGCGGCAAAAAAAGGACCGACGCCGGCACCCCAGAATGGGCCGCCGCGGCAAAAAACGGACGGGCTCCGGCACCCCGGAATGGGCCGCCGCGGCAAAAAACGGACCGGCTCCGGCACCCCGGAATGGGCAGCCGCGGCAAAAAATGGACCGGCTCCGGCACCCCGGAAAGGGCCGCCACGGCAAAAAACGGACTGGCCCCGGCACCCCGGAATGGGCCGCCGCGGCAAAAAACGGACCTGGTCCGTCACCCCGGAATGGGCCGCCGCGGCAAAAAACGGACATGGTCCGGCACCCCGGAATGGGCCGCCGCGGCAAAAAACGGACCGGCCCCGGCACCCCGGAATGGGCCGCCGCGGCAAAAAACGGACCGGAGCCGGCAACCCGGAATGGGCCGCCGCGGCAAAAAACGGACCGGCGCCGGCACCCCGGAATGGGCCGCCGCGGCAAAAAACGGACCGGCCCCGGCACCCCGGAATGGGCCGCCGCGGCAAAAAACGGACCGGCTCCGGAACCCCGGAATGGGCCACCGCGGCAAAAAAAGGACGGGCTCCGGCACCCCGGAATGGGCCGCCGCGGCAAAAAACGGACCGGCGCCGGCACCCCGGAATGGGCCGCCGCGGCAAAAAACGGACCGCGGCCGGCACCCCGGAATGGGCCGCCGCGGCAAAAAACGGACCGGCGCCGGCACCCCGGAATGGGCCGCCGCGGCAAAAAACGGACCTGGTCCGGCACCCCGGAATGGGCCGCCGCGGCAAAAAACGGACCGGCCCCGGCACCCCGGAATGGGCCGCCGCGGCAAAAAAACGGACCGGCGCCGGCACCCCGGAAAGGGCCGCTGCGGCAAAAAACGGACGGGCTCCGGCACCCCGGAATGGGCCGCCGCGGCAAAAAACGGACTGGCCCCGGCACCCCGGAATGGGCCGCCGCGGCAAAAAACGGACCGGGTCCGGCACCGCGGAATGGGCCGCCGTGGCAAAAAACGGACCGGCTCCGGCACCCCGGAAAGGGCCGCCGTGGCAAAAAACGGACCGGCGCCGGCACCCCGGAATGGGCCGCCGCGGCAAAAAACGGACCGGCCCCGGCACCCCGGAATGGGCCACACGGCAAAAAACGGACCTGCCCCGGCACCCCGGAATGGGCCGCCGTGGCAAAAAACGGACCGGCGCCGGCACCCCGGAATGGGCCGCCGCGGCAAAAAACGGACCGGCGCCGGCACCCCGGAATGGGCCGCCGCGGCAAAAAACGGACCGGCTCCGGCACCCCGGAATGGGCCGCCGCGGCAAAAAACGGACGGGCTCCGGCACCCCGGAATGGGCCGCCACGGCAAAAAACGGACCGCAGCCGGCACCCCGGAATGGGCTGCCGCGGCAAAAAACGGACCGGCCCCGGCACCCCGGAATGGGCCGCCGCGGCAAAAAACGGACCGGCGCCGGCACCCCGGAATGGGCCGCCGCGGCAAAAAACGGACCGGAGCCGGCACCCCGGAATGGGCCGCCGCGGCAAAAAACGGACCGGCCCCGGCACCCCGGAATGGGCCGCCGCGGCAAAAAACGGACCGGCGCCGGCACCCCGGAATGGGCCGCCGCGGCAAAAAACGGACCGGCCCCGGCACCCCGGAATGGGCCGCCGCGGCAAAAAACGGACCGGCCCCGGCACCCCGGAATGGGGCGCCGCGGCAAAAAACGGACCGGCTCCGGCACCCCGGAATGGGCCGCCGCGGCAAAAAACGGACCGGAGCCGGCACCCCGGAATGGGCCGCCGCGGCAAAAAACGGACCTGCCCCGGGACCCCGGAATGGGCCGCCGCGGCAAAAAACGGACCTGGTCCGGCACCCCGGAATGGGCCGCCGCGGCAAAAAACGGACCGGCGCCGGCACCCCGGAATGGGCAGCCGCGGCAAAAAATGGACCGGCGCCGGCACCCCGGAAAGGGCCGCCACGGCAAAAAACGGACTGGCCCCGGCACCCCGGAATGGGCCGCCGCGGCAAAAAACGGACCTGGTCCGTCACCCCGGAATGGGCCGCCGCGGCAAAAAACGGACATGGTCCGGCACCCCGGAATGGGCCGCCGCGGCAAAAAACGGACCGGCCCCGGCACCCCGGAATGGGCCGCCGCGGCAAAAAACGGACCGGAGCCGGCAACCCGGAATGGGCCGCCGCGGCAAAAAACGGACCGGCGCCGGCACCCCGGAATGGGCCGCCGCGGCAAAAAACGGACCGGCCCCGGCACCCCGGAATGGGCCGCCGCGGCAAAAAACGGACCGGCTCCGGAACCCCGGAATGGGCCACCGCGGCAAAAAAAGGACGGGCTCCGGCACCCCGGAATGGGCCGCCGCGGCAAAAAACGGACCGGGTCCGGCACCCCGGAATGGGCCGCCGCGGCAAAAAACGGACCGGCGCCGGCACCCCGGAATGGGCCGCCGCGGCAAAAAACGGACCTGGTCCGGCACCCCGGAATGGGCCGCCGCGGCAAAAAACGGACCGGCCCCGGCACCCCGGAATGGGCCGCCGCGGCAAAAAACGGACCGGCGCCGGCACCCCGGAAAGGGCCGCTGCGGCAAAAAACGGACGGGCTCCGGCACCCCGGAATGGGCCGCCGCGGCAAAAAACGGACTGGCCCCGGCACCCCGGAATGGGCCGCCGCGGCAAAAAACGGACCGGGTCCGGCACCGCGGAATGGGCCGCCGTGGCAAAAAACGGACCGGCTCCGGCACCCCGGAATGGGTCGCCGTGGCAAAAATCGGACCGGCGCCGGCACCCCGGAATGGGCCGCCGCGGCAAAAAACGGACCGGCCCCGGCACCCCGGAATGGGCCACACGGCAAAAAACGGACCTGCCCCGGCACCCCGGAATGGGCCGCCGTGGCAAAAAACGGACCGCCTCCGGCACCCCGGAATGGGTCGCCGTGGCAAAAAACGGACCGGCGCCGGCACCCCGGAATGGGCCGCCGCGGCAAAAAACGGACCGGCGCCGGCACCCCGGAATGGGCCGCCGCGGCAAAAAACGGACCGGCCCCGGCACCCCGGAATGGGCCACCGCGGCAAAAAACAGACCGGCTCCGGCACCCCGGAATGGGCCGCCGCGGCAAAAAACGGACCGGCTCCTGCACCCCGGAATGGGCCGCCGCGGCAAAAAACGGACCGGAGCCGGCACCCCGGAATGGGCCGCCGCGGCAAAAAACGGACCGGCGCCGGCACCCCGGAATGGGCCGCCGCGGCAAAAAACGGACCGGCGCCGGCACCCCGGAATGGGCCGCCGCGGCAAAAAACGGACCGGCGCCGGCACCCCGGAATGGGCCGCCGCGGCAAAAAACGGACCGGCTCCGGCACCCCGGAATGGGCCACCGCGGCAAAAAACGGACGGGCTCCGGCACCCCGGAATGGTCCGCCGCGGCAAAAAACGGACCGCAGCCGGCACCCCGGAATGGGCCGCCGCGGCAAAAAACGGACCGGCCCCGGCACCCCGGAATGGGCCGCCGCGGCAAAAAACGGACCGGCGCCGGCACCCCGGAATGGGCCGCCGCGGCAAAAAACGGACCGGAGCCGGCACCCCGGAATGGGCCGCCGCGGCAAAAAACGGACCGGCCCCGGCACCCCGGAATGGGCCGCCGCGGCAAAAAACGGACCGGCGCCGGCACCCCGGAATGGGCCGCCGCGGCAAAAAACGGACCGGCCCCGGCACCCCGGAATGGGCCGCCGCGGCAAAAAACGGACCTGGTCCGGCACCCCGGAATGGGGCGCCGCGGCAAAAAACGGACCTGGTCCGGCACCCCGGAATGGGCCGCCGCGGCAAAAAACGGACTGGAGCCGGCACCCCGGAATGGGCCGCCGCGGCAAAAAACGGACCGGCCCCGGGACCCCGGAATGGGCCGCCGCGGCAAAAAACGGACCGGCCCCGGCACCCCGGAATGGGCCGCCGCGGCAAAAAACGGACCGGCGCCGGCACCCCGGAATGGGCCGCCGCGGCAAAAAACGGACCGCAGCCGGCACCCCGGAATGGGCCGCCGCGGCAAAAAACGGACCGGCTCCGGAACCCCGGAATGGGCCACCGCGGCAAAAAACGGACGGGCTCCGGCACCCCGGAATGGGCCGCCGCGGCAAAAAACGGACCGGCGCCGGCACCCCGGAATGGGCCGCCGCGGCAAAAAACGGACCGCAGCCGGCACCCCGGAATGGGCCGCCGCGGCAAAAAACGGACCGGCTCCGGCACCCCGGAATGGGCCGCCGCGGCAAAAAACGGACCGGCCCCGGCACCCCGGAATGGGCCGCCGCGGCAAAAAACGGACCGGCCCCGGCACCCCGGAATGGGCCGCCGCGGCAAAAAACGGACCGGCCCCGGCACCCCGGAAAGGGCCGCTGCGGCATAAAACGGACCGGCTCCGGCACCCCGGAATGGGCCGCCGCGGCAAAAAACGCACCGGCGCCGGCACCCCGGAATGGGCCGCCGCGGCAAAAAACGGACCGGCCCCGGCACCCCGGAATGGGCCGCCGCGGCAAAAAACGGACCGGCGCCGGCACCCCGGAATGGGCCGCCGCGGCAAAAAACGGACCGGCCCCGGCACCCCGGAATGGGCCACACGGCAAAAAACGGACCTGCCCCGGCACCCCGGAATGGGCCGCCGTGGCAAAAAACGGACCGGCTCCGGCACCCCGGAATGGGCCGCCGCGGCAAAAAACGGACCGGCCCCGGCACCCCGGAATGGGCCGCCGCGCCAAAAAACGCACCGGCGCCGGCACCCCGGAATGGGCCGCCGCGGCAAAAAACGGACCGGCCCCGGCACCCCGGAATGGGCCGCCGCGGCAAAAAACGGACCGGCTCCGGCACCCCGGAATGGGCTGCCGCGGCAAAAAACGGACCGGCCCCGGCACCCCGGAATGGGCCGCCGCGGCAAAAAACGGACCTCGTCCGGCACCCCGGAAAGGGCCGACGAGGCAAAAAACGGACCGGCCCCGGCACCCCGGAATGGGCCGCCGCGGCAAAAAACGGACCGGCCCCGGCACCCCGGAATGGGCCGCCGCAGCAAAAAACGGACCGGAGCCGGCAACCCGGAATGGGCCGCCGCGGCAAAAAACGGACCGGCGCCGGCACCCCGGAATGGGCCGCCGCGGCAAAAAACGGACCTGGTCCGGCACCCCGGAATGGGCCGCCGCGGCAAAAAACGGACCGGCGCCGGCACCCCGGAATGGGCCGCCGCGGCAAAAAACGGACCGGCTCCGGCACCCCGGAATGGGCCACCGCGGCAAAAAACGGACGGGCTCCGGCACCCCGGAATGGTCCGCCGCGGCAAAAAACGGACCGCAGCCGGCACCCCGGAATGGGCTGCCGCGGCAAAAAACGGACCGGCGCCGGCACCCCGGAATGGGCCGCCGCGGCAAAAAACGGACCTGGTCCGGCACCCCGGAATGGGCCGCCGCGGCAAAAAACGGACCGGAGCCGGCACCCCGGAATGGGCCGCCGCGGCAAAAAACGGACCGGAGCCGGCACCCCGGAATGGGCCACCGCGGCAAAAAACGGACCGGCCCCGGCACCCCGGAATGGGCCGCCGCGGCAAAAAACGGACCGGCCCCGGCACCCCGGAATGGGCCGCCGCGGCAAAAAACGGACCTGGTCCGTCACGCCGGAATGGGCCGCCGCGGCAAAAAACGGACCGGCTCCGGAACCCCGGAATGGGCCACCGCGGCAAAAAACGGACGGGCTCCGGCACCCCGGAATGGGCCGCCGCGGCAAAAAACGGACCGGCGCCGGCACCCCGGAATGGGCCGCCGCGGCAAAAAACGGACCGCAGCCGGCACCCCGGAATGGGCCGCCGCGGCAAAAAACGGACCGGCGCCGGCACCCCGGAATGGGCCGCCGCGGCAAAAAACGGACCGGCTCCGGCACCCCGGAATGGGCCGCCGCGGCAAAAAACGGACCGGCCCCGGCACCCCGGAATGGGCCGCCGCGGCAAAAAACGGACCGGCCCCGGCACCCCGGAATGGGCCGCCGCGGCAAAAAACGGACCGGCCCCGGCACCCCGGAAAGGGCCGCTGCGGCAAAAAACGGACCGGCTCCGGCACCCCGGAATGGGCCGCCGCGGCAAAAAACGCACCGGCGCCGGCACCCCGGAATGGGCCGCCGCGGCAAAAAACGGACCGGCCCCGGCACCCCGGAATGGGCCGCCGCGGCAAAAAACGGACCTGGTCCGGCACCCCGGAATGGGCCGCCGCGGCAAAAAACGGACCGCAGCCGGCACCCCGGAATGGGCCACACGGCAAAAAACGGACCTGCCCCGGCACCCCGGAATGGGCCGCCGTGGCAAAAAACGGACCGGCTCCGGCACCCCGGAATGGGCCGCCGCGGCAAAAAACGGACCGGCGCCGGCACCCCGGAATGGGCCGCCGCGGCAAAAAACGGACCGGCGCCGAAACCCCGGAATGGGCCGCCGCGGCAAAAAACGGACCGGCCCCGGCACCCCGGAATGGGCCGCCGCGGCAAAAAACGGACCGGCTCCGGCACCCCGGAATGGGCTGCCGCGGCAAAAAACGGACCGGCCCCGGCACCCCGGAATGGGCCGCCGCGGCAAAAAACGGACCTGGTCCGGCACCCTGGAAAGGGCCGACGAGGCAAAAAACGGACCGGCCCCGGCACCCCGGAATGGGCCGCCGCGGCAAAAAACGGACCGGCCCCGGCACCCCGGAATGGGCCGCCGCAGCAAAAAACGGACCGGAGCCGGCAACCCGGAATGGGCCGCCGCGGCAAAAAACGGACCGGCGCCGGCACCCCGGAATGGGCCGCCGCGGCAAAAAACGGACCTGGTCCGGCACCCCGGAATGGGCCGCCGCGGCAAAAAACGGACCGGCGCCGGCACCCCGGAATGGGCCGCCGCGGCAAAAAACGGACCGGCTCCGGCACCCCGGAATGGGCCACCGCGGCAAAAAACGGACCGGGTCCGGCACCCCGGAATGGGCCGCCGCGGCAAAAAACGGACCGCAGCCGGCACCCCGGAATGGGCTGCCGCGGCAAAAAACGGACCGGCGCCGGCACCCCGGAATGGGCCGCCGCGGCAAAAAACGGACCGGCGCCGGCACCCCGGAATGGGCCGCCGCGGCAAAAAACGGACCGGAGCCGGCACCCCGGAATGGGCCGCCGCGGCAAAAAACGGACCGGAGCTGGCACCCCGGAATGGGCCACCGCGGCAAAAAACGGACCGGCCCCGGCACCCCGGAATGGGCCGCCGCGGCAAAAAACGGACCGGCTCCGGCACCCCGGAATGGGCCGCCGCGGCAAAAAACGGACCGGAGCCGGCACCCCGGAATGGGCCGCCGCGGCAAAAAACGGACCTGCCCCGGGACCCCGGAATGGGCCGCCGCGGCAAAAAACGGACCTGGTCCGGCACCCCGGAATGGGCCGCCGCGGCAAAAAACGGACCGGCGCCGGCACCCCGGAATGGGCAGCCGCGGCAAAAAATGGACCGGCGCCGGCACCCCGGAAAGGGCCGCCACGGCAAAAAACGGACTGGCCCCGGCACCCCGGAATGGGCCGCCGCGGCAAAAAACGGACCTGGTCCGTCACCCCGGAATGGGCCGCCGCGGCAAAAAACGGACATGGTCCGGCACCCCGGAATGGGCCGCCGCGGCAAAAAACGGACCGGCCCCGGCACCCCGGAATGGGCCGCCGCGGCAAAAAACGGACCGGAGCCGGCAACCCGGAATGGGCCGCCGCGGCAAAAAACGGACCGGCGCCGGCACCCCGGAATGGGCCGCCGCGGCAAAAAACGGACCGGCCCCGGCACCCCGGAATGGGCCGCCGCGGCAAAAAACGGACCGGCTCCGGAACCCCGGAATGGGCCACCGCGGCAAAAAAAGGACGGGCTCCGGCACCCCGGAATGGGCCGCCGCGGCAAAAAACGGACCGGGTCCGGCACCCCGGAATGGGCCGCCGCGGCAAAAAACGGACCGGCGCCGGCACCCCGGAATGGGCCGCCGCGGCAAAAAACGGACCTGGTCCGGCACCCCGGAATGGGCCGCCGCGGCAAAAAACGGACCGGCCCCGGCACCCCGGAATGGGCCGCCGCGGCAAAAAACGGACCGGCGCCGGCACCCCGGAAAGGGCCGCTGCGGCAAAAAACGGACGGGCTCCGGCACCCCGGAATGGGCCGCCGCGGCAAAAAACGGACTGGCCCCGGCACCCCGGAATGGGCCGCCGCGGCAAAAAACGGACCGGGTCCGGCACCGCGGAATGGGCCGCCGTGGCAAAAAACGGACCGGCTCCGGCACCCCGGAATGGGTCGCCGTGGCAAAAATCGGACCGGCGCCGGCACCCCGGAATGGGCCGCCGCGGCAAAAAACGGACCGGCCCCGGCACCCCGGAATGGGCCACACGGCAAAAAACGGACCTGCCCCGGCACCCCGGAATGGGCCGCCGTGGCAAAAAACGGACCGCCTCCGGCACCCCGGAATGGGTCGCCGTGGCAAAAAACGGACCGGCGCCGGCACCCCGGAATGGGCCGCCGCGGCAAAAAACGGACCGGCGCCGGCACCCCGGAATGGGCCGCCGCGGCAAAAAACGGACCGGCCCCGGCACCCCGGAATGGGCCACCGCGGCAAAAAACAGACCGGCTCCGGCACCCCGGAATGGGCCGCCGCGGCAAAAAACGGACCGGCTCCTGCACCCCGGAATGGGCCGCCGCGGCAAAAAACGGACCGGAGCCGGCACCCCGGAATGGGCCGCCGCGGCAAAAAACGGACCGGCGCCGGCACCCCGGAATGGGCCGCCGCGGCAAAAAACGGACCGGCGCCGGCACCCCGGAATGGGCCGCCGCGGCAAAAAACGGACCGGCGCCGGCACCCCGGAATGGGCCGCCGCGGCAAAAAACGGACCGGCTCCGGCACCCCGGAATGGGCCACCGCGGCAAAAAACGGACGGGCTCCGGCACCCCGGAATGGTCCGCCGCGGCAAAAAACGGACCGCAGCCGGCACCCCGGAATGGGCCGCCGCGGCAAAAAACGGACCGGCCCCGGCACCCCGGAATGGGCCGCCGCGGCAAAAAACGGACCGGCGCCGGCACCCCGGAATGGGCCGCCGCGGCAAAAAACGGACCGGAGCCGGCACCCCGGAATGGGCCGCCGCGGCAAAAAACGGACCGGCCCCGGCACCCCGGAATGGGCCGCCGCGGCAAAAAACGGACCGGCGCCGGCACCCCGGAATGGGCCGCCGCGGCAAAAAACGGACCGGCCCCGGCACCCCGGAATGGGCCGCCGCGGCAAAAAACGGACCTGGTCCGGCACCCCGGAATGGGGCGCCGCGGCAAAAAACGGACCTGGTCCGGCACCCCGGAATGGGCCGCCGCGGCAAAAAACGGACTGGAGCCGGCACCCCGGAATGGGCCGCCGCGGCAAAAAACGGACCGGCCCCGGGACCCCGGAATGGGCCGCCGCGGCAAAAAACGGACCGGCCCCGGCACCCCGGAATGGGCCGCCGCGGCAAAAAACGGACCGGCGCCGGCACCCCGGAATGGGCCGCCGCGGCAAAAAACGGACCGCAGCCGGCACCCCGGAATGGGCCGCCGCGGCAAAAAACGGACCGGCTCCGGAACCCCGGAATGGGCCACCGCGGCAAAAAACGGACGGGCTCCGGCACCCCGGAATGGGCCGCCGCGGCAAAAAACGGACCGGCGCCGGCACCCCGGAATGGGCCGCCGCGGCAAAAAACGGACCGCAGCCGGCACCCCGGAATGGGCCGCCGCGGCAAAAAACGGACCGGCTCCGGCACCCCGGAATGGGCCGCCGCGGCAAAAAACGGACCGGCCCCGGCACCCCGGAATGGGCCGCCGCGGCAAAAAACGGACCGGCCCCGGCACCCCGGAATGGGCCGCCGCGGCAAAAAACGGACCGGCCCCGGCACCCCGGAAAGGGCCGCTGCGGCATAAAACGGACCGGCTCCGGCACCCCGGAATGGGCCGCCGCGGCAAAAAACGCACCGGCGCCGGCACCCCGGAATGGGCCGCCGCGGCAAAAAACGGACCGGCCCCGGCACCCCGGAATGGGCCGCCGCGGCAAAAAACGGACCGGCGCCGGCACCCCGGAATGGGCCGCCGCGGCAAAAAACGGACCGGCCCCGGCACCCCGGAATGGGCCACACGGCAAAAAACGGACCTGCCCCGGCACCCCGGAATGGGCCGCCGTGGCAAAAAACGGACCGGCTCCGGCACCCCGGAATGGGCCGCCGCGGCAAAAAACGGACCGGCCCCGGCACCCCGGAATGGGCCGCCGCGCCAAAAAACGCACCGGCGCCGGCACCCCGGAATGGGCCGCCGCGGCAAAAAACGGACCGGCCCCGGCACCCCGGAATGGGCCGCCGCGGCAAAAAACGGACCGGCTCCGGCACCCCGGAATGGGCTGCCGCGGCAAAAAACGGACCGGCCCCGGCACCCCGGAATGGGCCGCCGCGGCAAAAAACGGACCTCGTCCGGCACCCCGGAAAGGGCCGACGAGGCAAAAAACGGACCGGCCCCGGCACCCCGGAATGGGCCGCCGCGGCAAAAAACGGACCGGCCCCGGCACCCCGGAATGGGCCGCCGCAGCAAAAAACGGACCGGAGCCGGCAACCCGGAATGGGCCGCCGCGGCAAAAAACGGACCGGCGCCGGCACCCCGGAATGGGCCGCCGCGGCAAAAAACGGACCTGGTCCGGCACCCCGGAATGGGCCGCCGCGGCAAAAAACGGACCGGCGCCGGCACCCCGGAATGGGCCGCCGCGGCAAAAAACGGACCGGCTCCGGCACCCCGGAATGGGCCACCGCGGCAAAAAACGGACGGGCTCCGGCACCCCGGAATGGTCCGCCGCGGCAAAAAACGGACCGCAGCCGGCACCCCGGAATGGGCTGCCGCGGCAAAAAACGGACCGGCGCCGGCACCCGGAATGGGCCGCCGCGGCAAAAAACGGACCTGGTCCGGCACCCCGGAATGGGGCCGCCGCGGCAAAAAACGGACCGGATCCGGCACCCCGGAATGGGCCGCCGCGGCAAAAAACGGACCGGAGCCGGCACCCCGGAATGGGCCGCCGCGGCAAAAAACGGACCGGCCCCGGCACCCGGAATGGGCCGCCGCGGCAAAAAACGGACCGGCGCCGGCACCCCGGAATGGGCCGCCGCGGCAAAAAACGGACCGGCGCCGGCACCCCGGAATGGGCCGCCGCGGCAAAAAACGGACCGGCTCCGGAACCCCGGAATGGGCCACCGCGGCAAAAAACGGACGGGCTCCGGCACCCCGGAATGGGCCGCCGCGGCAAAAAACGGACCGGCGCCGGCACCCCGGAATGGGCCGCCGCGGCAAAAAACGGACCGGCGCCGGCACCCCGGAATGGGCCGCCGCGGCAAAAAACGGACCTGGTCCGGCACCCCGGAATGGGCCGCCGCGGCAAAAAAACGGACCGGCTCCGGCACCCCGGAATGGGCCGCCGCGGCAAAAAACGGACCGGCCCCGGCACCCCGGAATGGGCCGCCGCGGCCAAAAACGGAGCGGCCCCGGCACCCCGGAATGGGCCGCCGCGGCAAAAAACGGACCGGCCCCGGCACCCCGGAAAGGGCCGCTGCGGCAAAAAACGGACCGGCTCCGGCACCCCGGAATGGGCCGCCGCGGCAAAAAACGCACCGGCGCCGGCACCCCGGAATGGGCCGCCGCGGCAAAAAACGGACCGGGTCCGGCACCGCGGAATGGGCCGCCACGGCAAAAAACGGACCGGCGCCGGCACCCCGGAATGGGCCGCCGCGGCAAAAAACGGACCGGCCCCGGCACCCCGGAATGGGCCACACGGCAAAAAACGGACCTGCCCCGGCACCCCGGAATGGGCCGCCGTGGCAAAAAACGGACCGGCTCCGGCACCCCGGAATGGGCCGCCGCGGCAAAAAACGGACCGGCGCCGGCACCCCGGAATGGGCCGCCGCGGCAAAAAACGGACCGGAGCCGGCACCCCGGAATGGGCCGCCGCGGCAAAAAACGGACCGGCCCCGGCACCCCGGAATGGGCCGCCGCGGCAAAAAACGGACCGGCTCCGGCACCCCGGAATGGGCTGCCGCGGCAAAAAACGGACCGGCCCCGGCACCCCGGAATGGGCCGCCGCGGCAAAAAACGGACCTGGTCCGGCACCCCGGAAAGGGCCGACGAGGCAAAAAACGGACCGGCCCCGGCACCCCGGAATGGGCCGCCGCGGCAAAAAACGGACCGGCCCCGGCACCCCGGAATGGGCCGCCGCAGCAAAAAACGGACCGGAGCCGGCAACCCGGAATGGGCCGCCGCGGCAAAAAACGGACCGGCGCCGGCACCCCGGAATGGGCCGCCGCGGCAAAAAACGGACCTGGTCCGGCACCCCGGAATGGGCCGCCGCGGCAAAAAACGGACCGGCGCCGGCACCCCGGAATGGGCCGCCGCGGCAAAAAACGGACCGGCTCCGGCACCCCGGAATGGGCCACCGCGGCAAAAAACGGACGGGCTCCGGCACCCCGGAATGGTCCGCCGCGGCACGGGTCCGGCACCGCGGAATGGGCCGCCGCGGCAAAAAACGGACCGGCGCCGGCACCCCGGAATGGGCCGCCGCGGCAAAAAAACGGACCTGGTCCGGCACCCCGGAATGGGCCGCCGCGGCAAAAAACGGACCGGCCCCGGCACCCCGGAATGGGCCGCCGCGGCAAAAAAACGACCGGGTCCGGCACCCCGGAATGGGCCGCCGCGGCAAAAAACGGACCGGCCCCGGCACCCCGGAAAGGGCCGCTGCGGCAAAAAACGGACCGGGTCTGGCACCCCGGAATGGGCCGCCGCGGCAAAAAACGGACCGGCCCCGGCACCCCGGAATGGGCCGCCGCGGCAAAAAAACGGACCGGCGCCGGCACCGCGGAATGGGCCGCCGCGGCAAAAAACGGACCGGCGCCGGCACCCCGGAATGGGCCGCCGCGGCAAAAAACGGACCTGGTCCGTCACGCCGGAATGGGCCGCCGCGGCAAAAAACGGACCTGGTCCGGCACCCCGGAATGGCCGCCGCGGCAAAAAACGGACCGGAGCCGGCACCCCGGAATGGGCCGCCGCGGCAAAAAACGGACCGGAGCCGGCACCCCGGAATGGGCCGCCGCGGCAAAAAACGGACCTGGTCCGGCACCCCGGAATGGGCCGCCGCGGCAAAAAACGGACCGGCGCCGGCACCCCGGAATGGGCCGCCGCGGCAAAAAAACGGACCGGCTCCGGCACCCCGGAATGGGCCGCCGCGGCAAAAAACGGACGGGCTCCGGCACCCCGGAAATGGGCCGCCGCGGCAAAAAACGGACCGCAGCCGGCACCCCGGAATGGACCGCCGCGGCAAAAAACGGACCGGCCCCGGCACCCCGGAATGGGCCCGCCGCGGCAAAAAACGGACCGGCGCCGGCACCCCGGAATGGGCCGCCGCGGCAAAAAAACGGACCGGAGCCGGCACCCCGGAATGGGCCGCCGCGGCAAAAAACGAACCGGCCCCGGCACCCCGGAATGGGCCGCCGCCGGCCAAAAAACGGACGGGCGCCGGCACCCCGGAATGGGCCGCCGCGGCAAAAAACGGACCGGCCCCGGCACCCCGGAATGGGGCGCCGCGGCAAAAAACGGACCGGCCCCGGCACCCCGGAATGGGGCGCCGCGGCAAAAACCAGGACCGGCCCCGGCACCCCGGAATGGGCCGCCGCGGCAAAAAACGCACCGGCGCCGGCACCCCGGAATGGGCCGCCGCGGCAAAAAAACGGACCGGCCCCGGCACCCCGGAATGGGCCGCCGCGGCAAAAAAACGGACCGGCCCCGGCACACCGGAATGGGCCGCCGCGGCAAAAAACGGACCTGGTCCGGCACCCCGGAATGGGCCGCCGCGGCAAAAAACGGACCGGCTCCGGCACCCCGGAATGGGGCACCGCGGCAAAAAACGGACCTGGTCCGGCACCCCGGAATGGGCCGCCGCGGCAAAAAACGGACCGGCTCCGGCACCCGGAATGGGCCGCCGCGGCAAAAAACGGACCGGAGCCGGCACCCCGGAATGGGCCGCCGCGGCAAAAAACGGACCGGCCCCGGCACCCCGGAATGGGCCGCCGCGGCAAAAAACGGACCTGGTCCGGCACCCCGGAATGGGCCGCCGCGGCAAAAAACGGACCGGCCCCGGCACCCCGGAATGGGCCGCCGCGGCAAAAAACGGACCGGCGCCGGCACCCCGGAATGGGCCGCCGCGGCAAAAAACGGACCTGGTCCGGCACCCCGGAATGGGCCCGCCGCGGCAAAAAAACGGACCGGCCCCGGCACCCCGGAATGGGCCGCCGCGGCAAAAAACGGACCGGCGCCGGCACCCCGGAATGGGCCGCCGCGGCAAAAAACGGACGGGCTCCGGCACCCCGGAATGGGCCGCCGCGGCAAAAAACGGACTGGCCCCGGCACCCCGGAATGGGCCGCCGCGGCAAAAAACGGACCGGGTCCGGCACCGCGGAATGGGCCGCCGTGGCAAAAAACGGACCGGCTCCGGCACCCCGGAATGGGTCGCCGTGGCAAAAAACGGACCGGCGCCGGCACCCCGGAATGGGCCGCCGCGGCAAAAAACGGACCGGCCCCGGCACCCCGGAATGGGCCACACGGCAAAAAACGGACCTGCCCCGGCACCCCGGAATGGGCCGCCGTGGCAAAAAAACGGACCGCCTCCGGCACCCCGGAATGGGTCGCCGTGGCAAAAAACGGACCGGCGCCGGCACCCCGGAATGGGCCGCCGCGGCAAAAAACGGACCGGCGCCGGCACCCCGGAATGGGCCGCCGCGGCAAAAAACGGACCGGCCCTGGCACCCCGGAATGGGCCACCGCGGCAAAAAACAGACCGGCTCCGGCACCCCGGAATGGGCTGCCGCGGCAAAAAACGGACCGGCTCCGGCACCCCGGAATGGGCTGCCGCGGCAAAAAACGGACCGGAGCCGGCACCCCGGAATGGGCCGCCGCGGCAAAAACGGACCGGCGCCGGCACCCCGGAATGGGCCGCCGCGGCAAAAAACGGACCGGCGCCGGCACCCCGGAATGGGCCGCCGCGGCAAAAAACGGACCGGCGCCGGCACCCCGGAATGGGCCGCCGCGGCAAAAAACGGACCGGCTCCGGCACCCCGGAATGGGCCACCGCGGCAAAAAACGGACGGGCTCCGGCACCCCGGAATGGTCCGCCGCGGCAAAAAACGGACCGCAGCCGGCACCCCGGAATGGGCTGCCGCGGCAAAAAACGGACCGGCCCCGGCACCCCGGAATGGGCCGCCGCGGCAAAAAACGGACCGGCGCCGGCACCCCGGAATGGGCCGCCGCGGCAAAAAACGGACCGGAGCCGGCACCCGGAATGGGCCGCCGCGGCAAAAAACGGACCGGCCCCGGCACCCCGGAATGGGCCGCCGCGGCAAAAAACGGACCGGCGCCGGCACCCCGGAATGGGCCGCCGCGGCAAAAAACGGACCGGCCCCGGCACCCCGGAATGGGCCGCCGCGGCAAAAAACGGACCGGAGCCGGCACCCCGGAATGGGGCGCCGCGGCAAAAAACGGACCGGCTCCGGCACCCCGGAATGGGCCGCCGCGGCAAAAAACGGACCGGCCCCGGCACCCCGGAATGGGCCGCCGCGGCAAAAAACGGACCGGCCCCGGGACCCCGGAATGGGCCGCCGCGGCAAAAAACGGACCTGGTCCGGCATCCCGGAATGGGCCGCCGCGGCAAAAAACGGACCGGCGCCGGCACCCCGGAATGGGCCGCCGCGGCAAAAAAACGGACCGGCGCCGGCACCCCGGAATGGGCCGCCGCGGCAAAAAACGGACCGGCTCCGGAACCCCGGAATGGGCCACCGCGGCAAAAACGGACCTGGTCCGGCACCCCGGAATGGGCCGCCGCGGCAAAAAACGGACCGGCGCCGGCACCCCGGAATGGGCCGCCGCGGCAAAAAACGGACCGCAGCCGGCACCCCGGAATGGGCCGCCGCGGCAAAAAACGGACCGGCGCCGGCACCCCGGAATGGGCCGCCGCGGCAAAAAACGGACCGGCCCCGGCACCCCGGAATGGGCCGCCGCGGCAAAAAACGGACCGGCCCCGGCACCCCGGAATGGGCCGCCGCGGCAAAAAACGGACCGGCCCCGGCACCCCGGAAAGGGCCGCTGCGGCAAAAAACGGACCGGGTCTGGCACCCCGGAATGGGCCGCCGCGGCAAAAAACGGACCGGCGCCGGCACCCCGGAATGGGCCGCGCGGCAAAAAACGGACCGGGTCCGGCACCCCGGAATGGGCCGCCGCGGCAAAAAACGGACCGGCGCCGGCACCCCGGAATGGGCCGCCGCGGCAAAAAACGGACCGGCCCCGGCACCCCGGAATGGGCCACACGGCAAAAAACGGACCTGCCCCGGCACCCCGGAATGGGCCGCCGTGGCAAAAAACGGACCGGCTCCGGCACCCCGGAATGGGCCGCCGCGGCAAAAAAACGGACCGGCGCCGGCACCCCGGAATGGGCCGCCGCGGCAAAAAACGGACCGGAGCCGGCACCCCGGAATGGGCCGCCGCGGCAAAAAACGGACCGGCCCCGGCACCCCGGAATGGGCCGCCGCGGCAAAAAACGGGACCGGCTCCGGCACCCCGGAATGGGCTGCCGCGGCAAAAAACGGACCGGCACCGGCACCCCGGAATGGGCCGCCGCGGCAAAAAACGGACCAGGTCCGGCACCCCGGAATGGGCCGCCGAGGCAAAAAAACGGACCGGCCCCGGCACCCCGGAATGGGCCGCCGCGGCAAAAAACGGACCGGCCCCGGCACCCCGGAATGGGCCGCCGCAGCAAAAAACGGACCGGAGCCGGCAACCCGGAATGGGCCGCCGCGGCAAAAAACGGACCGGCGCCGGCACCCCGGAATGGGCCGCCGCGGCAAAAAACGGACCTGGTCTGGCACCCCGGAATGGGCCGCCGCGGCAAAAAACGGACCGGCGCCGGCACCCGGAATGGGCCGCCGCGGCAAAAACGGACCGGCTCCGGCACCCCGGAATGGGCCACCGCGGCAAAAAACGGACGGGCTCCGGCACCCCGGAATGGGCCGCCGCGGCAAAAAACGGACCGCAGCCGGCACCCCGGAATGGGCTGCCGCGGCAAAAAACGGACCGGCCCCGGCACCCCGGAATGGGCCGCCGCGGCAAAAAACGGACCGGCGCCGGCACCCCGGAATGGGCCGCCGCGGCAAAAAACGGACCGGAGCCGGCACCTCGGAATGGGCCGCCGCGGCAAAAAACGGACCGGCCCCGGCACCCCGGAATGGGCCGCCGCGGCAAAAAACGGACCTGGTCCGGCACCCCGGAATGGTCCGCCGCGTCAAAAAACGGACCGGCCCCGGCACCCCGGAAAGGGCCGCTGCGGCAAAAAACGGACCTGGTCTGGCACCCCGGAATGGGCCGCCGCGGCAAAAAACGGACCGGCGCCGGCACCCCCGGAATGGGCCGCCGCGGCAAAAAACGGACCGGGTCCGGCACCGCGGAATGGGCCGCCGCGGCAAAAAACGGACCGGCGCCGGCACCCCGGAATGGGCCGCCGCGGCAAAAAACGGACCTGGTCCGTCACGCCGGAATGGGCCGCCGCGGCAAAAAACGGACCGGCGCCGGCACCCCGGATGGGCCGCCGCGGCAAAAAACGGACCGGCCCCGGCACCCCGGAATGGGGCCGCCGCGGCAAAAAACGGACCGGCCCCGGCACCCCGGAATGGGCCGCCGCGGCAAAAAACGGACCTGGTCCAGCACCCCGGAATGGGCCGCCGCGGCAAAAAACGGACCGGCGCCGGCACCCCGGAATGGGCCGCCGCGGCAAAAAACGGACCGGCGCCGGCACCCCGGAATGGGCCGCCGCGGCAAAAAACGGACCGGCTCCGGCACCCCGGAATGGGCCGCCGCGGCAAAAAACGGACGGGCTCCGGCACCCCGGAATGGTCCGCCGCGGCAAAAAACGGACCGGCGCCGGCACCCCGGAATGGGCCGCCGCGGCAAAAAAACGGACCGGCCCCGGCACCCCGGAATGGGCCGCCGCGGCAAAAAACGGACCGGCGCCGGCACCCCGGAATGGGCCGCCGCGGCAAAAAACGGACCGGAGCCGGCACCCCGGAATGGGCCGCCGCGGCAAAAAACGGACCGGCCCCGGCACCCCGGAATGGGCCGCCGCGGCAAAAAACGCACCGGCGCCGGCACCCCGGAATGGGCCGCCGCGGCAAAAAACGGACCGGCCCCGGCACCCCGGAATGGGGCGCCGCGGCAAAAAACGGACCGGCCCCGGCACCCCGGAATGGGCCGCCGCGGCAAAAAACGGACCGGCTCCGGCACCCCGGAATGGGCCGCCGCAGCAAAAAACGGACCGGCCCCGGCACCCCGGAATGGGCCGCCGCGGCAAAAAAACGGACCGGCCCCGGCACACCGGAATGGGCCGCCGCGGCAAAAAACGGACCTGGTCCGGCACCCCGGAATGGGGGTCCGGCACCCCGGAATGGGCCGCCGCGGCAAAAAACGGACCGGAGCCGGCACCCCCGGAATGGGGCACCGCGGCAAAAAACGGACCTGGTCCGGCACCCCGGAATGGGCCGCCGCGGCAAAAAACGGACCGGCTCCGGCACCCCGGAATGGGCCGCCGCGGCAAAAAACGGACCGGAGCCGGCACCCCGGAATGGGCCGCCGCGGCAAAAAACGGACCGGCTCCGGAACCCCGGAATGGGCCGCCGCGGCAAAAAACGGACCTGGTCCGGCACCCCGGAATGGGCCGCCGCGGCAAAAAACGGACCGGCCCCGGCACCCCGGAATGGGCCGCCGCGGCAAAAAACGGACCGGCCCCGGCACCCCGGAATGGGCCGCCGCGGCAAAAAACGGACCTGGTCCGGCACCCCGGAATGGGCCGCCGCGGCAAAAAACGGACGGGCTCCGGCACCCCGGAATGGGCCGCCGCGGCAAAAAACGGACCGGCGCCGGCACCCCGGAATGGGCCGCCGCGGCAAAAAACGGACCGCAGCCGGCACCCCGGAATGGGGCGCCGCGGCAAAAAACGGACCTGGTCCGGCACCCCGGAATGGGCCGCCGCGGCAAAAAACGGACCGGAGCCGGCACCCCGGAATGGGCCGCCGCGGCAAAAAACGGACCGGAGCCGGCACCCCGGAATGGGCCGCCGCGGCAAAAAACGGACCGGCCCCGGCACCCCGGAATGGGCCGCCGCGGCAAAAAACGGACCTGGTCCGGCACCCCGGAATGGGCCGCCGCGGCAAAAAACGGACGGGCTCCGGCACCCCGGAATGGGCCGCCGCGGCAAAAAACGGACCGGCGCCGGCACCCCGGAATGGGCCGCCGCGGCAAAAAACGGACCGGCCCCGGCACCCCGGAATGGGCCGCCGCGGCAAAAAACGGACCGGCGCCGGCACCCCGGAATGGGCCGCCGCGGCAAAAAACGGACCTGGTCCGGCACCGCGGAATGGGCCGCCGCGGCAAAAAACGGACCGGCCCCGGCACCCCGGAATGGGCCGCCGCGGCAAAAAACGGACCGGGTCTGGCACCCCGGAATGGGCCGCCGCGGCAAAAACGGACCGCAGCCGGCACCCCGGAATGGGCCGCCGAGGCAAAAAACGGACCGGCCCCGGCACCCCGGAATGGGCCGCCGCGGCAAAAAACGGACCGGCCCCGGCACCCCGGAATGGGCCGCCGCAGCAAAAAACGGACCGGAGCCGGCAACCCGGAATGGGCCGCCGCGGCAAAAAACGGACCGGCGCCGGCACCCCGGAATGGGCCGCCGCGGCAAAAAACGGACCGGCTCCGGCACCCCGGAATGGGCCGCCGCGGCAAAAAAACGGACCGGCGCCGGCACCCCGGAATGGGCCGCCGCGGCAAAAAAACGGACCGGCTCCGGCACCCCGGAATGGGCCACCGCGGCAAAAAACGGACGGGCTCCGGCACCCCGGAATGGTCCGCCGCGGCAAAAAACGGTCCGCAGCCGGCACCCCGGAATGGGCTGCCGCGGCAAAAAACGGACCGGCCCCGGCACCCCGGAATGGGCCGCCGCGGCAAAAAACGGACCGGCGCCGGCACCCCGGAATGGGCCGCCGCGGCAAAAAACGGACCGGCGCGGCACCCCGGAATGGGCCGCCGCGGCAAAAAACGGACCGGCCCGGCACCCCTGAATGGGCGCCGCGGCAAAAACGGACCGGCGCCGGCACCCCGGAATGGGCCGCCGCGGCAAAAAACGGACCGGCCCCGGCACCCCGGAATGGGCCGCCGCGGCAAAAAACGGACCGGCCCCGGCACCCCGAATGGGGCGCCGCGGCAAAAAACGGACCGGCTCCGGCACCCCGGAATGGGCCGCCGCGGCAAAAAACGGACCGGCTCCGGCACCCCGGAATGGGCCTCCGCGGCAAAAAACGGACGGGCTCCGGCACCCCGGAATGGGCCGCCGCGGCAAAAAACGGACCGCAGCCGGCACCCCGGAATGGGCCGCCGCGGCAAAAAACGGACCGGAGCCGGCACCCCGGAATGGGCCGCCGCGGCAAAAAACGGACCGGCCCCGGCACCCCGGAATGGGCCGCCGCGGCAAAAAACGGACCGGCGCCGGCACCCCGGAATGGGCCGCCGCGGCAAAAAACGGACCGGCCCCGGCACCCCGGAATGGGGCGCCGTGGCAAAAAACGGACCGGCGCCGGCACCCCGGAATGGGCCGCCGCGGCAAAAAACGGAGCGGCGCCGGCACCCCGGAATGGGCCGCCGCGGCAAAAAACGGACGGGCTCCGGCACCCCGGAATGGGCCACCGCGGCAAAAAACGGACCGGCTCCGGCACCCCGGAATGGGCCGCCGCGGCAAAAAACGGACCGGCTCCGGAACCCCGGAATGGGCCACCGCGGCAAAAAACGGACGGGCTCCGGCACCCCGGAATGGGCCGCCGCGGCAAAAAACGGACCGGCGCCGGCACCCCGGAATGGGCCGCCGCGGCAAAAAAACGGACCGGGTCCGGCACCGCGGAATGGGCCGCCGCGGCAAAAAAACGGACCGGCGCCGGCACCCCGGAATGGGCCGCCGCGGCAAAAAACGGACCTGGTCCGGCACCCCGGAATGGGCCGCCGCGGCAAAAAACGGACCGGCCCCGGCACCCCGGAATGGGCCGCCGCGGCAAAAAACGGACCGGGTCCGGCACCCCGGAATGGGCCGCCGCGGCAAAAAACGGACCGGCCCCGGCACCCCGGAAAGGGCCGCTGCGGCAAAAAACGGACCGGGTCTGGCACCCCCGGAATGGGCCGCCGCGGCAAAAAACGGACCGGCCCCGGCACCCCGGAATGGGCCGCCGCGGCAAAAAACGGACCGGCGCCGGCACCGCGGAATGGGCCGCCGCGGCAAAAAACGGACCGGCGCCGGCACCCCGGAATGGGCCGCCGCGGCAAAAAACGGACCTGGTCCGTCACGCCGGAATGGGCCGCCGCGGCAAAAAACGGACCTGGTCCGGCACCCCGGAATGGGCCGCCGCGGCAAAAAACGGACCGGAGCCGGCACCCCGGAATGGGCCGCCGCGGCAAAAAACGGACCGCAGCCGGCACCCCGGAATGGGCCGCCGCGGCAAAAAACGGACCTGGTCCGGCACCCCGGAATGGGCCGCCGCGGCAAAAAACGGACCGGCGCCGGCACCCCGGAATGGGCCGCCGCGGCAAAAAACGGACCGGCCCCGGCACCCCGGAATGGGCCGCCGCGGCAAAAAACGGACCGGCCCCGGCACCCCGGAATGGGCCGCCGCGGCAAAAAAACGCACCGGCGCCGGCACCCCGGAATGGGCCGCCGCGGCAAAAAACGGACCGGCCCCGGCACCCCGGAATGGGGCGCCGCGGCAAAAAACGGACCGGCCCCGGCACCCCGGAATGGGCCGCCGCGGCAAAAAACGCACCGGCGCCGGCACCCCGGAATGGGCCGCCGCGGCAAAAAACGGACCGGCCCCGGCACCCCGGAATGGGCCGCCGCGGCAAAAAACGGACCGGCCCCGGCACACCGGAATGGGCCGCCGCGGCAAAAAACGGACCGGCCCCGGCACCCCGGAATGGGGCGCCGCGGCAAAAAACGGACCGGCTCCGGCACCCCGGAATGGGCCGCCGCGGCAAAAAACGGACCGGAGCCGGCACCCCGGAATGGGCCGCCGCGGCAAAAAACGGACCGGCCCCGGCACCCCGGAATGGGCCGCCGCGGCAAAAAACGGACCTGGTCCGGCACCCCGGAATGGGCCGCCGCGGCAAAAAACGGACCGGCGCTGGCACCCCGGAATGGGCCGCCGCGGCAAAAAACGGACCGGCGCCGGCACCCCGGAATGGGCCGCCGCGGCAAAAAACGGACCGGCTCCGGCACCCCGGAATGGGCCGCCGCGGCAAAAAACGGACCGGCGCCGGCACCCCGGAATGGGCCGCCGCGGCAAAAAACGGACCGGCGCCGGCACCCCGGAATGGGCCGCCGCGGCAAAAAACGGACCGGCTCCGGCACCCCGGAATGGGCCGCCGCGGCAAAAAAACGGACCTGGTCCGGCACCGCGGAATGGGCCGCCGCGGCAAAAAACGGACCGGCCCCGGCACCCCGGAATGGGCCGCCGCGGCAAAAAACGGACCGGGTCTGGCACCCCGGAATGGGCCGCCGCGGCAAAAAACGGACCGGCGCCGGCACCCCGGAATGGGCCGCCGCGGCAAAAAACGGACCGCAGCCGGCACCCCGGAAAGGGCCGCCGAGGCAAAAAACGGAACGGCCCCGGCACCCCGGAATGGGCCGCCGCGGCAAAAAACGGACCGGCCCCGGCACCCCGGAATGGGCCGCCGCAGCAAAAAACGGACCGGAGCCGGCAACCCGGAATGGGCCGCCGCGGCAAAAAACGGACCGGCGCCGGCACCCCGGAATGGGCCGCCGCGGCAAAAAACGGACCTGGTCCGGCACCCCGGAATGGGCCGCCGCGGCAAAAAACGGACCGCAGCCGGCACCCCGGAATGGGCCGCCGCGGCAAAAAACGGACCGGCCCCGGCACCCCGGAATGGGCCGCCGCGGCAAAAAACGGACCGGCTCCGGCACCCCGGAATGGGCCGCCGCGGCAAAAAACGGACCGGAGCCGGCACCCCGGAATGGGCCGCCGCGGCAAAAAACGGACCGGCCCCGGCACCCCGGAATGGGCCGCCGCGGCAAAAAACGGACCGGAGCCGGCACCCCGGAATGGGCCGCCGCGGCAAAAAACGGACCGGAGCCGGCACCCCGGAATGGGCCGCCGCGGCAAAAAAACGGACCGGCCCCGGCACCCCGGAATGGGCCGCCGCGGCAAAAAACGGACCGGCGCCGGCACCCCGGAATGGGCCGCCGCGGCAAAAAACGGACCGGCCCCGGCACCCCGGAATGGGGCGCCGTGGCAAAAAACGGACCGGCGCCGGCACCCCCGAATGGGCCGCCGCGGCAAAAAACGGAGCGGCGCCGGCACCCCGGAATGGGCCGCCGCGGCAAAAAACGGACGGGCTCCGGCACCCCGGAATGGGCCACCGCGGCAAAAAACGGACCGGCGCCGGCACCCCGGAATGGGCCGCCGCGGCAAAAAACGGACCGGCTCCGGAACCCCGGAATGGGCCACCGCGGCAAAAAACGGACGGGCTCCGGCACCCCGGAATGGGCCGCCGCGGCAAAAAACGGACCGGCGCCGGCACCCCGGAATGGGCCGCCGCGGCAAAAAACGGACCGGGTCCGGCACCGCGGAATGGGCCGCCGCGGCAAAAAACGGACCGGCGCCGGCACCCCGGAATGGGCCGCCGCGGCAAAAAACGGACCTGGTCCGGCACCCCGGAATGGGCCGCTGCGGCAAAAAACGGACCGGCCCCGGCACCCCGGAATGGGCCGCCGCGGCAAAAAACGGACCGGGTCCGGCACCCCGGAATGGGCCGCCGCGGCAAAAAACGGACCGGCCCCGGCACCCCGGAAAGGGCCGCTGCGGCAAAAAACGGACCGGGTCTGGCACCCCGGAATGGGCCGCCGCGGCAAAAAACGGACCGGCGCCGGCACCCCGGAATGGGCCGCCGCGGCAAAAAACGGACCGGCGCCGGCACCGCGGAATGGGCCGCCGCGGCAAAAAACGGACCGGCGCCGGCACCCCGGAATGGGCCGCCGCGGCAAAAAACGGACCTGGTCCGTCACGCCGGAATGGGCCGCCGCGGCAAAAAACGGACCTGGTCCGGCACCCCGGAATGGGCCGCCGCGGCAAAAAACGGACCGGCCCCGGCACCCCGGAATGGGCCGCCGCGGCAAAAAACGGACCGGAGCCGGCACCCCGGAATGGGCCGCCGCGGCAAAAAACGGACCGGAGCCGGCACCCCGGAATGGGCCGCCGCGGCAAAAAACGGACCGGCGCCGGCACCCCGGAATGGGCCGCCGCGGCAAAAAACGGACCGGCTCCGGCACCCCGGAATGGGCCGCCGCGGCAAAAAACGGACGGGCTCCGGCACCCCGGAATGGGCCGCCGCGGCAAAAAACGGACCGCAGCCGGCACCCCGGAATGGACCGCCGCGGCAAAAAAACGGACCGGCGCCGGCACCCCGGAATGGGCCGCCGCGGCAAAAAACGGACCTGGTCCGGCACCCCGGAATGGGCCGCCGCGGCAAAAAACGGACCGGAGCCGGCACCCCGGAATGGGCCGCCGCGGCAAAAAACGGACCGGAGCCGGCACCCCGGAATGGGCCGCCGCGGCAAAAAACGGACCTGGTCCGGCACCCCGGAATGGGCCGCCGCGGCAAAAAACGGACAGGCCCCGGCACCCCGGAATGGGCCGCCGCGGCAAAAAACGGACCGGCTCCGGCACCCCGGAATGGGCCGCCGCGGCAAAAAACGGACGGGCTCCGGCACCCCGGAATGGGCCGCCGCGGCAAAAAACGGACCGCAGCCGGCACCCCGGAATGGACCGCCGCGGCAAAAAACGGACCGGCCCCGGCACCCCGGAATGGGCCGCCGCGGCAAAAAACGGACCGGCGCCGGCACCCCGGAATGGGCCGCCGCGGCAAAAAAAACGGACCGGAGCCGGCACCCCGGAATGGGCCGCCGCGGCAAAAAACGAACCGGCCCCGGCACCCCGGAATGGGCCGCCGCGGCAAAAAACGCACCGGCGCCGGCACCCCGGAATGGGCCGCCGCGGCAAAAAACGGACCGGCCCCGGCACCCCGGAATGGGGCGCCGCGGCAAAAAACGGACCGGCCCCGGCACCCCGGAATGGGCCGCCGCGGCAAAAAACGCACCGGCGCCGGCACCCCGGAATGGGCCGCCGCGGCAAAAAACGGACGGGCTCCGGCACCCCGGAATGGGCCACCGCGGCAAAAAACGGACCGGCGCCGGCACCCCGGAATGGGCCGCCGCGGCAAAAAACGGACCGGCTCCGGAACCCCGGAATGGGCCACCGCGGCAAAAAACGGACGGGCTCCGGCACCCCGGAATGGGCCGCCGCGGCAAAAAACGGACCGGCGCCGGCACCCCGGAATGGGCCGCCGCGGCAAAAAACGGACCGGGTCCGGCACCGCGGAATGGGCCGCCGCGGCAAAAAACGGACCGGCGCCGGCACCCCGGAATGGGCCGCCGCGGCAAAAAACGGACCTGGTCCGGCACCCCGGAATGGGCCGCCGCGGCAAAAAACGGACCGGCCCCGGCACCCCGGAATGGGCCGCCGCGGCAAAAAACGGACCGGGTCCGGCACCCCGGAATGGGCCGCCGCGGCAAAAAACGGACCGGCCCCGGCACCCCGGAAAGGGCCGCTGCGGCAAAAAACGGACCGGGTCTGGCACCCCGGAATGGGCCGCCGCGGCAAAAAACGGACCGGCCCCGGCACCCCGGAATGGGCCGCCGCGGCAAAAAACGGACCGGCGCCGGCACCGCGGAATGGGCCGCCGCGGCAAAAAACGGACCGGCGCCGGCACCCCGGAATGGGCCGCCGCGGCAAAAAACGGACCTGGTCCGTCACGCCGGAATGGGCCGCCGCGGCAAAAAACGGACCTGGTCCGGCACCCCGGAATGGGCCGCCGCGGCAAAAAACGGACCGGAGCCGGCACCCCGGAATGGGCCGCCGCGGCAAAAAACGGACCGGAGCCGGCACCCCGGAATGGGCCGCCGCGGCAAAAAACGGACCTGGTCCGGCACCCCGGAATGGGCCGCCGCGGCAAAAAACGGACCGGCGCCGGCACCCCGGAATGGGCCGCCGCGGCAAAAAACGGACCGGCTCCGGCACCCCGGAATGGGCCGCCGCGGCAAAAAACGGACCTGGTCCGGCACCCCGGAATGGGCCGCCGCGGCAAAAAACGGACCGGCGCTGGCACCCCGGAATGGGCCGCCGCGGCAAAAAACGGACCGGCGCCGGCACCCCGGAATGGGCCGCCGCGGCAAAAAACGGACCGGCTCCGGCACCCCGGAATGGGCCGCCGCGGCAAAAAACGGACCGGCGCCGGCACCCCGGAATGGGCCGCCGCGGCAAAAAACGGACCGGCGCCGGCACCCCGGAATGGGCCGAATGGGCCGCCGCGGCAAAAAACGGACCGGCTCCGGCACCCCGGAATGGGCCGCCGCGGCAAAAAACGGACCTGGTCCGGCACCGCGGAATGGGCCGCCGCGGCAAAAAACGGACCGGCCCCGGCACCCCGGAATGGGCCGCCGCGGCAAAAAACGGACCGGGTCTGGCACCCCGGAATGGGCCGCCGCGGCAAAAAACGGACCGGCGCCGGCACCCCGGAATGGGCCGCCGCGGCAAAAAACGGACCGCAGCCGGCACCCCGGAAAGGGCCGCCGAGGCAAAAAACGGAACGGCCCCGGCACCCCGGAATGGGCCGCCGCGGCAAAAAACGGACCGGCCCCGGCACCCCGGAATGGGCCGCCGCAGCAAAAAACGGACCGGAGCCGGCAACCCGGAATGGGCCGCCGCGGCAAAAAACGGACCGGCGCCGGCACCCCGGAATGGGCCGCCGCGGCAAAAAACGGACCTGGTCCGGCACCCCGGAATGGGCCGCCGCGGCAAAAAACGGACCGCAGCCGGCACCCCGGAATGGGCCGCCGCGGCAAAAAACGGACCGGCCCCGGCACCCCGGAATGGGCCGCCGCGGCAAAAAACGGACCGGCTCCGGCACCCCGGAATGGGCCGCCGCGGCAAAAAACGGACCGGAGCCGGCACCCCGGAATGGGCCGCCGCGGCAAAAAACGGACCGGCCCCGGCACCCCGGAATGGGCCGCCGCGGCAAAAAACGGACCGGAGCCGGCACCCCGGAATGGGCCGCCGCGGCAAAAAACGGACCGGCCCCGGCACCCCGGAATGGGCCGCCGCGGCAAAAAAACGGACCGGCCCCGGCACCCCGGAATGGGCCGCCGCGGCAAAAAACGGACCGGCGCCGGCACCCCGGAATGGGCCGCCGCGGCAAAAAACGGACCGGCCCCGGCACCCCGGAATGGGGCGCCGTGGCAAAAAACGGACCGGCGCCGGCACCCCCGAATGGGCCGCCGCGGCAAAAAACGGAGCGGCGCCGGCACCCCGGAATGGGCCGCCGCGGCAAAAAACGGACGGGCTCCGGCACCCCGGAATGGGCCACCGCGGCAAAAAACGGACCGGCGCCGGCACCCCGGAATGGGCCGCCGCGGCAAAAAACGGACCGGCTCCGGAACCCCGGAATGGGCCACCGCGGCAAAAAACGGACGGGCTCCGGCACCCCGGAATGGGCCGCCGCGGCAAAAAACGGACCGGCGCCGGCACCCCGGAATGGGCCGCCGCGGCAAAAAACGGACCGGGTCCGGCACCGCGGAATGGGCCGCCGCGGCAAAAAACGGACCGGCGCCGGCACCCCGGAATGGGCCGCCGCGGCAAAAAACGGACCTGGTCCGGCACCCCGGAATGGGCCGCTGCGGCAAAAAACGGACCGGCCCCGGCACCCCGGAATGGGCCGCCGCGGCAAAAAACGGACCGGGTCCGGCACCCCGGAATGGGCCGCCGCGGCAAAAAACGGACCGGCCCCGGCACCCCGGAAAGGGCCGCTGCGGCAAAAAACGGACCGGGTCTGGCACCCCGGAATGGGCCGCCGCGGCAAAAAACGGACCGGCGCCGGCACCCCGGAATGGGCCGCCGCGGCAAAAAACGGACCGGCGCCGGCACCGCGGAATGGGCCGCCGCGGCAAAAAACGGACCGGCGCCGGCACCCCGGAATGGGCCGCCGCGGCAAAAAACGGACCTGGTCCGTCACGCCGGAATGGGCCGCCGCGGCAAAAAACGGACCTGGTCCGGCACCCCGGAATGGGCCGCCGCGGCAAAAAACGGACCGGCCCCGGCACCCCGGAATGGGCCGCCGCGGCAAAAAACGGACCGGAGCCGGCACCCCGGAATGGGCCGCCGCGGCAAAAAACGGACCGGAGCCGGCACCCCGGAATGGGCCGCCGCGGCAAAAAACGGACCGGCGCCGGCACCCCGGAATGGGCCGCCGCGGCAAAAAACGGACCGGCTCCGGCACCCCGGAATGGGCCGCCGCGGCAAAAAACGGACGGGCTCCGGCACCCCGGAATGGGCCGCCGCGGCAAAAAACGGACCGCAGCCGGCACCCCGGAATGGACCGCCGCGGCAAAAAAACGGACCGGCGCCGGCACCCCGGAATGGGCCGCCGCGGCAAAAAACGGACCTGGTCCGGCACCCCGGAATGGGCCGCCGCGGCAAAAAACGGACCGGAGCCGGCACCCCGGAATGGGCCGCCGCGGCAAAAAACGGACCGGAGCCGGCACCCCGGAATGGGCCGCCGCGGCAAAAAACGGACCTGGTCCGGCACCCCGGAATGGGCCGCCGCGGCAAAAAACGGACAGGCCCCGGCACCCCGGAATGGGCCGCCGCGGCAAAAAACGGACCGGCTCCGGCACCCCGGAATGGGCCGCCGCGGCAAAAAACGGACGGGCTCCGGCACCCCGGAATGGGCCGCCGCGGCAAAAAACGGACCGCAGCCGGCACCCCGGAATGGACCGCCGCGGCAAAAAACGGACCGGCCCCGGCACCCCGGAATGGGCCGCCGCGGCAAAAAACGGACCGGCGCCGGCACCCCGGAATGGGCCGCCGCGGCAAAAAAACGGACCGGAGCCGGCACCCCGGAATGGGCCGCCGCGGCAAAAAACGAACCGGCCCCGGCACCCCGGAATGGGCCGCCGCGGCAAAAAACGCACCGGCGCCGGCACCCCGGAATGGGCCGCCGCGGCAAAAAACGGACCGGCCCCGGCACCCCGGAATGGGGCGCCGCGGCAAAAAACGGACCGGCCCCGGCACCCCCGGAATGGGCCGCCGCGGCAAAAAACGCACCGGCGCCGGCACCCCGGAATGGGCCGCCGCGGCAAAAAACGGACGGGCTCCGGCACCCCGGAATGGGCCACCGCGGCAAAAAACGGACCGGCGCCGGCACCCCGGAATGGGCCGCCGCGGCAAAAAACGGACCGGCTCCGGAACCCCGGAATGGGCCACCGCGGCAAAAAACGGACGGGCTCCGGCACCCCGGAATGGGCCGCCGCGGCAAAAAACGGACCGGCGCCGGCACCCCGGAATGGGCCGCCGCGGCAAAAAACGGACCGGGTCCGGCACCGCGGAATGGGCCGCCGCGGCAAAAAACGGACCGGCGCCGGCACCCCGGAATGGGCCGCCGCGGCAAAAAACGGACCTGGTCCGGCACCCCGGAATGGGCCGCCGCGGCAAAAAACGGACCGGCCCCGGCACCCCGGAATGGGCCGCCGCGGCAAAAAAACGGACCGGGTCCGGCACCCCGGAATGGGCCGCCGCGGCAAAAAACGGACCGGCCCCGGCACCCCGGAAAGGGCCGCTGCGGCAAAAAACGGACCGGGTCTGGCACCCCGGAATGGGCCGCCGCGGCAAAAAACGGACCGGCCCCGGCACCCCGGAATGGGCCGCCGCGGCAAAAAACGGACCGGCGCCGGCACCGCGGAATGGGCCGCCGCGGCAAAAAACGGACCGGCGCCGGCACCCCGGAATGGGCCGCCGCGGCAAAAAACGGACCTGGTCCGTCACGCCGGAATGGGCCGCCGCGGCAAAAAACGGACCTGGTCCGGCACCCCGGAATGGGCCGCCGCGGCAAAAAACGGACCGGAGCCGGCACCCCGGAATGGGCCGCCGCGGCAAAAAACGGACCGGAGCCGGCACCCCGGAATGGGCCGCCGCGGCAAAAAACGGACCTGGTCCGGCACCCCGGAATGGGCCGCCGCGGCAAAAAACGGACCGGCGCCGGCACCCCGGAATGGGCCGCCGCGGCAAAAAACGGACCGGCTCCGGCACCCCGGAATGGGCCGCCGCGGCAAAAAACGGACGGGCTCCGGCACCCCGGAATGGGCCGCCGCGGCAAAAAACGGACCGCAGCCGGCACCCCGGAATGGACCGCCGCGGCAAAAAACGGACCGGCCCCGGCACCCCGGAATGGGCCGCCGCGGCAAAAAACGGACCGGCGCCGGCACCCCGGAATGGGCCGCCGCGGCAAAAAAACGGACCGGAGCCGGCACCCCGGAATGGGCCGCCGCGGCAAAAAACGAACCGGCCCCGGCACCCCGGAATGGGCCGCCGCGGCAAAAAACGGACGGGCGCCGGCACCCCGGAATGGGCCGCCGCGGCAAAAAACGGACCGGCCCCGGCACCCCGGAATGGGGCGCCGCGGCAAAAAACGGACCGGCCCCGGCACCCCGGAATGGGCCGCCGCGGCAAAAAACGCACCGGCGCCGGCACCCCGGAATGGGCCGCCGCGGCAAAAAACGGACCGGCCCCGGCACCCCGGAATGGGCCGCCGCGGCAAAAAACGGACCGGCCCCGGCACACCGGAATGGGCCGCCGCGGCAAAAAACGGACCGGCCCCGGCACCCCGGAATGGGGCGCCGCGGCAAAAAACGGACCGGCTCCGGCACCCCGGAATGGGCCGCCGCGGCAAAAAACGGACCGGAGCCGGCACCCCGGAATGGGCCGCCGCGGCAAAAAACGGACCGGCCCCGGCACCCCGGAATGGGCCGCCGCGGCAAAAAACGGACCTGGTCCGGCACCCCGGAATGGGCCGCCGCGGCAAAAAACGGACCGGCGCTGGCACCCCGGAATGGGCCGCCGCGGCAAAAAACGGACCGGCGCCGGCACCCCGGAATGGGCCGCCGCGGCAAAAAACGGACCGGAGCCGGCACCCCGGAATGGGCCGCCGCGGCAAAAAACGGACCGGCTCCGGCACCCCGGAATGGGCCGCCGCGGCAAAAAACGGACCTGGTCCGGCACCGCGGAATGGGCCGCCGCGGCAAAAAACGGACCGGCCCCGGCACCCCGGAATGGGCCGCCGCGGCAAAAAACGGACCGGGTCTGGCACCCCGGAATGGGCCGCCGCGGCAAAAAACGGACCGGCGCCGGCACCCCGGAATGGGCCGCCGCGGCAAAAAACGGACCGCAGCCGGCACCCCGGAAAGGGCCGCCGAGGCAAAAAACGGACCGGCCCCGGCACCCCGGAATGGGCCGCCGCGGCAAAAAACGGACCGGCCCCGGCACCCCGGAATGGGCCGCCGCAGCAAAAAACGGACCGGAGCCGGCAACCCGGAATGGGCCGCCGCGGCAAAAAACGGACCGGCGCCGGCACCCCGGAATGGGCCGCCGCGGCAAAAAACGGACCTGGTCCGGCACCCCGGAATGGGCCGCCGCGGCAAAAAACGGACCGCAGCCGGCACCCCGGAATGGGCCGCCGCGGCAAAAAACGGACCGGCCCTGGCACCCCGGAATGGGCCGCCGCGGCAAAAAACGGACCGGCTCCGGCACCCCGGAATGGGCCGCCGCGGCAAAAAACGGACCGGCTCCGGCACCCCGGAATGGGCCGCCGCGGCAAAAAACGGACCGGCCCCGGCACCCCGGAATGGGCCGCCGCGGCAAAAAACGGACCGGAGCCGGCACCCCGGAATGGGCCGCCGCGGCAAAAAACGGACCGGAGCCGGCACCCCGGAATGGGCCGCCGCGGCAAAAAACGGACCGGCCCCGGCACCCCGGAATGGGCCGCCGCGGCAAAAAACGGACCGGCGCCGGCACCCCGGAATGGGCCGCCGCGGCAAAAAACGGACCGGCCCCGGCACCCCGGAATGGGGCGCCGTGGCAAAAAACGGACCGGCGCCGGCACCCCCGAATGGGCCGCCGCGGCAAAAAACGGAGCGGCGCCGGCACCCCGGAATGGGCCGCCGCGGCAAAAAACGGACGGGCTCCGGCACCCCGGAATGGGCCACCGCGGCAAAAAACGGACCGGCGCCGGCACCCCGGAATGGGCCGCCGCGGCAAAAAACGGACCGGCTCCGGAACCCCGGAATGGGCCACCGCGGCAAAAAACGGACGGGCTCCGGCACCCCGGAATGGGCCGCCGCGGCAAAAAACGGACCGGCGCCGGCACCCCGGAATGGGCCGCCGCGGCAAAAAACGGACCGGGTCCGGCACCGCGGAATGGGCCGCCGCGGCAAAAAACGGACCGGCGCCGGCACCCCGGAATGGGCCGCCGCGGCAAAAAACGGACCTGGTCCGGCACCCCGGAATGGGCCGCCGCGGCAAAAAACGGACCGGCCCCGGCACCCCGGAATGGGCCGCCGCGGCAAAAAACGGACCGGGTCCGGCACCCCGGAATGGGCCGCCGCGGCAAAAAACGGACCGGCCCCGGCACCCCGGAAAGGGCCACCGCGGCAAAAAACGGACCGGGTCTGGCACCCCGGAATGGGCCGCCGCGGCAAAAAACGGACCGGCGCCGGCACCCCGGAATGGGCCGCCGCGGCAAAAAACGGACCGGCGCCGGCACCGCGGAATGGGCCGCCGCGGCAAAAAACGGACCGGCGCCGGCACCCCGGAATGGGCCGCCGCGGCAAAAAACGGACCTGGTCCGTCACGCCGGAATGGGCCGCCGCGGCAAAAAACGGACCTGGTCCGGCACCCCGGAATGGGCCGCCGCGGCAAAAAACGGACCGGCCCCGGCACCCCGGAATGGGCCGCCGCGGCAAAAAACGGACCGGAGCCGGCACCCCGGAATGGGCCGCCGCGGCAAAAAACGGACCGGAGCCGGCACCCCGGAATGGGCCGCCGCGGCAAAAAACGGACCGGCGCCGGCACCCCGGAATGGGCCGCCGCGGCAAAAAACGGACCGGCTCCGGCACCCCGGAATGGGCCGCCGCGGCAAAAAACGGACGGGCTCCGGCACCCCGGAATGGGCCGCCGCGGCAAAAAACGGACCGCAGCCGGCACCCCGGAATGGACCGCCGCGGCAAAAAACGGACCGGCCCCGGCACCCCGGAATGGGCCGCCGCGGCAAAAAACGGACCGGCGCCGGCACCCCGGAATGGGCCGCCGCGGCAAAAAACGGACCGGAGCCGGCACCCCGGAATGGGCCGCCGCGGCAAAAAACGAACCGGCCCCGGCACCCCGGAATGGGCCGCCGCGGCAAAAAACGCACCGGCGCCGGCACCCCGGAATGGGCCGCCGCGGCAAAAAACGGACCGGCCCCGGCACCCCGGAATGGGGCGCCGCGGCAAAAAACGGACCGGCCCCGGCACCCCGGAATGGGCCGCCGCGGCAAAAAACGCACCGGCGCCGGCACCCCGGAATGGGCCGCCGCGGCAAAAAACGGACCGGCCCCGGCACCCCGGAATGGGCCGCCGCGGCAAAAAACGGACCGGCCCCGGCACACCGGAATGGGCCGCCGCGGCAAAAAACGGACCGGCCCCGGCACCCCGGAATGGGGCGCCGCGGCAAAAAACGGACCGGCTCCGGCACCCCGGAATGGGCCGCCGCGGCAAAAAACGGACCGGAGCCGGCACCCCGGAATGGGCCGCCGCGGCAAAAAACGGACCGGCCCCGGCACCCCGGAATGGGCCGCCGCGGCAAAAAACGGACCTGGTCCGGCACCCCGGAATGGGCCGCCGCGGCAAAAAACGGACCGGCGCTGGCACCCCGGAATGGGCCGCCGCGGCAAAAAACGGACCGGCGCCGGCACCCCGGAATGGGCCGCCGCGGCAAAAAACGGACCGGCTCCGGCACCCCGGAATGGGCCGCCGCGGCAAAAAACGGACCGGCGCCGGCACCCCGGAATGGGCCGCCGCGGCAAAAAACGGACCGGCGCCGGCACCCCGGAATGGTCCGCCGCGTCAAAAAACGGACCGGAGCCGGCACCCCGGAATGGTCCGCCGCGTCAAAAAACGGACCGGCTCCGGCACCCCGGAATGGGCCGCCGCGGCAAAAAACGGACCTGGTCCGGCACCGCGGAATGGGCCGCCGCGGCAAAAAAACGGACCGGCCCCGGCACCCCGGAATGGGCCGCCGCGGCAAAAAACGGACCGGGTCTGGCACCCCGGAATGGGCCGCCGCGGCAAAAAACGGACCGGCGCCGGCACCCCGGAATGGGCCGCCGCGGCAAAAAACGGACCGCAGCCGGCACCCCGGAAAGGGCCGCCGAGGCAAAAAACGGACCGGCCCCGGCACCCCGGAATGGGCCGCCGCGGCAAAAAACGGACCGGCCCCGGCACCCCGGAATGGGCCGCCGCAGCAAAAAACGGACCGGAGCCGGCAACCCGGAATGGGCCGCCGCGGCAAAAAACGGACCGGCGCCGGCACCCCGGAATGGGCCGCCGCGGCAAAAAACGGACCTGGTCCGGCACCCCGGAATGGGCCGCCGCGGCAAAAAACGGACCGCAGCCGGCACCCCGGAATGGGCCGCCGCGGCAAAAAACGGACCGGCCCCGGCACCCCGGAATGGGCCGCCGCGGCAAAAAACGGACCGGCTCCGGCACCCCGGAATGGGCCGCCGCGGCAAAAAACGGACCGGAGCCGGCACCCCGGAATGGGCCGCCGCGGCAAAAAACGGACCGGCCCCGGCACCCCGGAATGGGCCGCCGCGGCAAAAAACGGACCTGGTCCGGCACCCCGGAATGGGCCGCCGCGGCAAAAAACGGACCGGCGCTGGCACCCCGGAATGGGCCGCCGCGGCAAAAAAACGGACCGGCGCCGGCACCCCGGAATGGGCCGCCGCGGCAAAAAACGGACCGGCTCCGGCACCCCGGAATGGTCCGCCGCGGCAAAAAACGGACCGGCGCCGGCACCCCGGAATGGGCCGCCGCGGCAAAAAACGGACCGGCGCCGGCACCCCGGAATGGTCCGCCGCGTCAAAAAACGGACCGGAGCCGGCACCCCGGAATGGGCCGCCGCGGCAAAAAACGGACCGGCTCCGGCACCCCGGAATGGGCCGCCGCGGCAAAAAACGGACCTGGTCCGGCACCGCGGAATGGGCCGCCGCGGCAAAAAACGGACCGGCCCCGGCACCCCGGAATGGGCCGCCGCGGCAAAAAACGGACCGGGTCTGGCACCCCGGAATGGGCCGCCGCGGCAAAAAACGGACCTGGTCCGGCACCCCGGAAAGGGCCGCCGAGGCAAAAAACGGACCGGCCCCGGCACCCCGGAATGGGCCGCCGCGGCAAAAAACGGACCGGCCCCGGCACCCCGGAATGGGCCGCCGCAGCAAAAAACGGACCGGAGCCGGCAACCCGGAATGGGCCGCCGCGGCAAAAAACGGACCGGCGCCGGCACCCCGGAATGGGCCGCCGCGGCAAAAAACGGACCTGGTCCGGCACCCCGGAATGGGCCGCCGCGGCAAAAAACGGACCGCAGCCGGCACCCCGGAATGGGCCGCCGCGGCAAAAAACGGACCGGCTCCGGCACCCCGGAATGGGCCACCGCGGCAAAAAACGGACGGGCTCCGGCACCCCGGAATGGGCCGCCGCGGCAAAAAACGGACCGCAGCCGGCACCCCGGAATGGGCTGCCGCGGCAAAAAACGGACCGGCCCCGGCACCCCGGAATGGGCCGCCGCGGCAAAAAACGGGCCGGCGCCGGCACCCCGGAATGGGCCGCCGCGGCAAAAAACGGACCGGAGCCGGCACCCCGGAATGGGCCGCCGCGGCAAAAAACGGACCGGCCCCGGCACCCCGGAATGGGCCGCCGCGGCAAAAAACGGACCGGCGCCGGCACCCCGGAATGGGCCGCCGCGGCAAAAAACGGACCGGCCCCGGCACCCCGGAATGGGCCGCCGCGGCAAAAAACGGACCGGCCCCGGCACCCCGGAATGGGGCGCCGCGGCAAAAAACGGACCGGCTCCGGCACCCCGGAATGGGCCGCCGCGGCAAAAAACGGACCGGCGCCGGCACCCCGGAATGGGCCGCCGCAGCAAAAAACGGACCGGCCCCGGCACCCCGGAATGGGCTGCCGCGGCAAAAAACGGACCGGCGCCGGCACCCCGGAATGGGCCGCCGCGGCAAAAAACGGACCGGCGCCGGCACCCCGGAATGGGCCGCCGCGGCAAAAAACGGACCGGCGCCGGCACCCCGGAATGGGCCGCCGCGGCAAAAAACGGACCGGCTCCGGAACCCCGGAATGGGCCACCGCGGCAAAAAACGGACGGGCTCCGGCACCCCGGAATGGGCCGCCGCGGCAAAAAACGGACCGGCGCCGGCACCCCGGAATGGGCCGCCGCGGCAAAAAACGGACCGCAGCCGGCACCCCGGAATGGGCCACCGCGGCAAAAAACGGACCGGCGCCGGCACCCCGGAATGGGCCGCCGCGGCAAAAAACGGACCTGGTCCGGCATCCCGGAATGGGCCGCCGCGGCAAAAAACGGACCGGCCCCGGCACCCCGGAATGGGCCGCCGCGGCAAAAAACGGACCGGCCCCGGCACCCCGGAAAGGGCCGCCGCGGCAAAAAAACGGACCGGCCCCGGCACCCCGGAAAGGGCCGCTGCGGCAAAAAAACGGACCGGGTCTGGCACCCCGGAATGGGCCGCCGCGGCAAAAAACGGACCGGCGCCGGCACCCCGGAATGGGCCGCCGCGGCAAAAAAACGGACCGGGTCCGGCACCGCGGAATGGGCCGCCGCGGCAAAAAACGGACCGGCGCCGGCACCCCGGAATGGGCCGCCGCGGCAAAAAACGGACCTGGTCCGTCACGCCGGAATGGGCCGCCGCGGCAAAAAACGGACCGGCGCCGGCACCCCGGAATGGGCCGCCGCGGCAAAAAACGGACCTGGTCCGGCACCCCGGAATGGGCCGCCGCGGCAAAAAACGGACCGGCCCCGGCACCCCGGAATGGGCCGCCGCGGCAAAAAACGGACCGGAGCCGGCACCCCGGAATGGGCCGCCGCGGCAAAAAACGGACCTGGTCCGGCACCCCGGAATGGGCCGCCGCGGCAAAAAACGGACCGGCCCCGGCACCCCGGAATGGTCCGCCGCGGCAAAAAACGGACCGCAGCCGGCACCCCGGAATGGGCCGCCGCGGCAAAAAACGGACCGGCCCCGGCACCCCGGAATGGGCCGCCGCGGCAAAAAAACGGACCGGCGCCGGCACCCCGGAATGGGCCGCCGCGGCAAAAAAACGGACCGGAGCCGGCACCCCGGAATGGGCCGCCGCGGCAAAAAACGGACCGGAGCCGGCACCCCGGAATGGGCCGCCGCGGCAAAAAACGGACCGGCCCCGGCACCCCGGAATGGGCCGCCGCGGCAAAAAACGGACCGGCGCCGGCACCCCGGAATGGGCCGCCGCGGCAAAAAACGGACCGGCCCCGGCACCCCGGAATGGGGCGCCGTGGCAAAAAACGGACCGGCGCCGGCACCCCGGAATGGGCCGCCGCGGCAAAAAACGGACCGGCCCCGGCACCCCGGAATGGGCCGCCGCGGCAAAAAACGGACCGGCTCCGGCACCCCGGAATGGGCCACCGCGGCAAAAAACGGACCGGCGCCGGCACCCCGGAATGGGCCGCCGCGGCAAAAAAACGCACCGGCGCCGGCACCCCGGAATGGGCCGCCGCGGCAAAAAACGGACGGGCTCCGGCACCCCGGAATGGGCCGCCGCGGCAAAAAACGGACCGGCGCCGGCACCCCGGAATGGGCCGCCGCGGCAAAAAACGGACCGGGTCCGGCAGCGCGGAATGGGCCGCCGCGGCAAAAAACGGACCGGCGCCGGCACCCCGGAATGGGCCGCCGCGGCAAAAAACGGACCTGGTCCGGCACCCCGGAATGGGCCGCCGCGGCAAAAAACGGACCGGCCCCGGCACCCCGGAATGGGCCGCCGCGGCAAAAAACGGACCGGCCCCGGCACCCCGGAATGGGCCGCCGCGGCAAAAAACGGACCGGCCCCGGCACCCCGGAATGGGGCGCCGCGGCAAAAAACGGACCGGCTCCGGCACCCCGGAATGGGCCGCCGCGGCAAAAAACGGACCGGAGCCGGCACCCCGGAATGGGCCGCCGCGGCAAAAAACGGACCGGCCCCGGCACCCCGGAATGGGCCGCCGCGGCAAAAAACGGACCTGGTCCGGCACCCCGGAATGGGCCGCCGCGGCAAAAAACGGACCGGCGCTGGCACCCCGGAATGGGCCGCCGCGGCAAAAAACGGACCGGCTCCGGCACCCCGGAATGGGCCGCCGCGGCAAAAAACGGACCGGCTCCGGCACCCCGGAATGGGCCGCCGCGGCAAAAAACGGACCTGGTCCGGCACCCCGGAATGGGCCGCCGCGGCAAAAAACGGACCGGCCCCGGCACCCCGGAATGGGCCGCCGCGGCAAAAAACGGACCGGGTCTGGCACCCCGGAATGGGCCGCCGCGGCAAAAAACGGACCGGCGCCGGCACCCCGGAATGGGCCGCCGCGGCAAAAAACGGACCGCAGCCGGCACCCCGGAAAGGGCCGCCGAGGCAAAAAACGGACCGGCCCCGGCACCCCGGAATGGGCCGCCGCGGCAAAAAACGGACCGGCCCCGGCACCCCGGAATGGGCCGCCGCAGCAAAAAACGGACCGGAGCCGGCAACCCGGAATGGGCCGCCGCGGCAAAAAACGGACCGGCGCCGGCACCCCGGAATGGGCCGCCGCGGCAAAAAACGGACCTGGTCCGGCACCCCGGAATGGGCCGCCGCGGCAAAAAACGGACCGCAGCCGGCACCCCGGAATGGGCCGCCGCGGCAAAAAACGGACCGGCGCCGGCACCCCGGAATGGGCCACCGCGGCAAAAAACGGACGGGCTCCGGCACCCCGGAATGGTCCGCCGCGGCAAAAAACGGACCGCAGCCGGCACCCCCGGAATGGGCTGCCGCGGCAAAAAACGGACCGGCGCCGGCACCCCGGAATGGGCCGCCGCGGCAAAAAACGGACCGGGTCCGGCACCGCGGAATGGGCCGCCGCGGCAAAAAACGGACCGGCGCCGGCACCCCGGAATGGGCCGCCGCGGCAAAAAAACGGACCTGGTCCGTCACGCCGGAATGGGCCGCCGCGGCAAAAAACGGACCGGCGCCGGCACCCCGGAATGGGCCGCCGCGGCAAAAAACGGACCTGGTCCGGCACCCCGGAATGGGCCGCCGCGGCAAAAAACGGACCGGCCCCGGCACCCCGGAATGGGCCGCCGCGGCAAAAAACGGACCGGAGCCGGCACCCCGGAATGGGCCGCCGCGGCAAAAAACGGACCTGGTCCGGCACCCCGGAATGGGCCGCCGCGGCAAAAAACGGACCGGCCCCGGCACCCCGGAATGGTCCGCCGCGGCAAAAAACGGACCGCAGCCGGCACCCCGGAATGGGCTGCCGCGGCAAAAAACGGACCGGCCCCGGCACCCCGGAATGGGCCGCCGCGGCAAAAAACGGACCGGCGCCGGCACCCCGGAATGGGCCGCCGCGGCAAAAAACGGACCTGGTCCGGCACCCCGGAATGGGCCGCCGCGGCAAAAAACGGACCGCAGCCGGCACCCCGGAATGGGCCGCCGCGGCAAAAAACGGACCGGAGCCGGCACCCCGGAATGGGCCGCCGCGGCAAAAAACGGACCGGCCCCGGCACCCCGGAATGGGCCGCCGCGGCAAAAAACGGACCGGCGCCGGCACCCCGGAATGGGCCGCCGCGGCAAAAAACGGACCGGCCCGGCACCCCGGAATGGTCCGCCGTGGCAAAAAACGGACCGGCGCCGGCACCCCCGGAATGGGCCGCCGCGGCAAAAAACGGACCGGCCCCGGCACCCCGGAATGGGCCGCCGCGGCAAAAAACGGACCGGCTCCGGCACCCCGGAATGGGCCGCCGCGGCAAAAAACGGACCGGCGCCGGCACCCCGGAATGGGCCGCCGCGGCAAAAAACGGACCGGCGCCGGAACCCCGGAATGGGCCACCGCGGCAAAAAACGGACGGGCTCCGGCACCCCGGAATGGGCCGCCGCGGCAAAAAACGGACCGGCGCCGGCACCCCGGAATGGGCCGCCGCGGCAAAAAACGGACCGGGTCCGGCAGCGCGGAATGGGCCGCCGCGGCAAAAAAACGGACCGGCGCCGGCACCCCGGAATGGGCCGCCGCGGCAAAAAACGGACCGGCGCCGGCACCCCGGAATGGGCCGCCGCGGCAAAAAACGGACCGCAGCCGGCACCCCGGAATGGCCCGCCGCGGCAAAAAAACGGACCGGCCCCGGCACCCCGGAATGGGCCGCCGCGGCAAAAAACGGACCGGCCCCGGCACACCGGAATGGGCCGCCGCGGCAAAAAACGGACCGGCCCCGGCACCCCGGAATGGGGCGCCGCGGCAAAAACGGACCGCAGCCGGCACCCCCGGAATGGGCCGCCGCGGCAAAAAACGGACCGGAGCCGGCACCCCGGAATGGGCCGCCGCGGCAAAAAACGGACCGGCCCCGGCACCCCGGAATGGGCCGCCGCGGCAAAAAACGGACCTGGTCCGGCACCCCGGAATGGGCCGCCGCGGCAAAAAACGGACCGGCGCTGGCACCCCGGAATGGGCCGCCGCGGCAAAAAAACGGACCGGCGCCGGCACCCCGGAATGGGCCGCCGCGGCAAAAAACGGACCGGCTCCGGAACCCCGGAATGGGCCGCCGCGGCAAAAAACGGACCGGCGCCGGCACCCCCGGAATGGGCCGCCGCGGCAAAAAACAGACCGGCGCCGGCACCCCGGAATGGTCCGCCGAGGCAAAAAAACGGACCGGAGCCGGCACCCCGGAATGGGCCGCCGCGGCAAAAAACGGACCGCTCCGGCACCCCGGAATGGGCCGCCGCGGCAAAAAACGGACCTGGTCCGGCACCGCGGAATGGGCAGCCGCGGCAAAAAACGGACCGGCCCCGGCACCCCGGAATGGGCCGCCGCGGCAAAAAAACGGACCGGGTCTGGCACCCCGGAATGGGCCGCCGCGGCAAAAACGGACCGGCGCCGGCACCCCCGGAATGGGCCGCCGCGGCAAAAAACGGACCGCAGCCGGCACCACGGAAAGGGCCGCCGAGGCAAAAAACGGACCGGCCCCGGCACCCCGGAATGGGCCGCCGCGGCAAAAAACGGACCGGCCCCGGCACCCCGGAATGGGCCGCCGCAGCAAAAAACGGACCGGAGCCGGCAACCCGGAATGGGCCGCCGCGGCAAAAAACGGACCGGCGCCGGCACCCCCGGAATGGGCCGCCGCGGCAAAAAACGGACCTGGTCCGGCACCCCGGAATGGGCCGCCGCGGCAAAAAAACGGACCGCAGCCGGCACCCCCGGAATGGGCCGCCGAGGCAAAAAACGGACCGGCTCCGGCACCCCCGGAATGGGCCACCGCGGCAAAAAACGGACGGGCTCCGGCACCCGGAATGGTCCGCCGCGGCAAAAAACGGACCGCAGCCGGCACCCCGGAATGGGCTGCCGCGGCAAAAAACGGACCGGCCCCGGCACCCCGGAATGGGCCGCCGCGGCAAAAAACGGACCGGCGCCGGCACCCCGGAATGGGCCGCCGCGGCAAAAAACGGACCGGAAGCCGGCACCCCGGAATGGGCCGCCGCGGCAAAAAACGGACCGGCCCCGGCACCCCGGAATGGGCCGCCGCGGCAAAAAACGGACCGGCCCCGGCACCCCGGAATGGGCCGCCGCGGCAAAAAACGGACCGGAGCCGGCACCCCGGAATGGGCCGCCGCGGCAAAAAAACGGACCGGCTCCGGCACCCCGGAATGGGCCGCCGCGGCAAAAAACGGACCGGAGCCGGCACCCCGGAATGGGCCGCCGCGGCAAAAAACGGACCGGCCCCGGCACCCCGGATGGGCTGCCGCGGCAAAAAAACGGACCGGCGCCGGCACCCCGGAATGGGCCGCCGCGGCAAAAAACGGACCGGCGCCGGCACCCCGGAATGGGCCGCCGCGGCAAAAAACGGACCGGCGCCGGCACCCCGGAATGGGCCGCCGCGGCAAAAAACGGACCGGCTCCGGAACCCCGGAATGGGCCACCGCGGCAAAAAAACGGACGGGCTCCGCACCCCGGAATGGGCCGCCGCGGCAAAAAACGGACCGGCGCCGGCACCCGGAATGGGCCGCCGCGCAAAAAACGGACCGCAGCCGGCACCCCCGGAATGGGCCACCGCGGCAAAAAACGGACCGGCGCCGGCACCCCGGAATGGGCCGCAGCGGCAAAAACGGACCTGGTCCGGCACCCCGAAATGGGCCGCCGCGGCAAAAAACGGACCTGGTCCGGCATCCCGGAATGGGCCGCCGCGGCAAAAAACGGACCGGCCCCGGCACCCCGGAATGGGCCGCCACTGGCAAAAAACGGACCGGGTCCGGCACCCCGGAATGGGCCGCCGCGGCAAAAAACGGACCGGCCCGGCACCCCGGAAAGGGCCGCTGCGGCAAAAAACGGACCGGGTCTGGCACCCCGGAATGGGCCGCCGCGGCAAAAAACGGACCGGCGCCGCCGCACCCCGGAATGGGCCGCCGCGGCAAAAAACGGACCGGGTCCGGCACCGCGGAATGGGCCGCCGCGGCAAAAAACGGACCGGCGCCGGCACCCCGGAATGGGCCGCCGCGGCAAAAAACGGACCGGGTCCGGCGGGCCGCCGCGGCAAAAAACGGACCGGGTCCGGCACCGCGGAATGGGCCGCCGCGGCAAAAAACGGACCGGAGCCGGCACCCCGGAATGGGCCGCCGCGGCAAAAAACGGACCTGGTCCGGCACCCCGGAATGGGCCGCCGCGGCAAAAAACGGACCGGCCCCGGCACCCCGGAATGGGCCGCCGCGGCAAAAAACGGACCGGAGCCGGCACCCCGGAATGGGCCGCCGCGGCAAAAAACGGACCTGGTCCGGCACCCCGGAATGGGCCGCCGCGGCAAAAAACGGACCGGCCCCGGCACCCCGGAATGGGCCGCCGCGGCAAAAAACGGACCGCAGCCGGCACCCCGGAATGGGCTGCCGCGGCAAAAAACGGACCGGCCCCGGCACCCCGGAATGGGCCGCCGCGGCAAAAAACGGACCGGCGCCGGCACCCCGGAATGGGCCGCCGCGGCAAAAAACGGACCGGAGCCGGCACCCCGGAATGGGCCGCCGCGGCAAAAAACGGACCGGAGCCGGCACCCCGGAATGGGCCGCCGCGGCAAAAAACGGACCGGAGCCGGCACCCCGGAATGGGCCGCCGCGGCAAAAAACGGACCGGCCCCGGCACCCCGGAATGGGCCGCCGCGGCAAAAAACGGACCGGCGCCGGCACCCCGGAATGGGCCGCCGCGGCAAAAAACGGACCGGCCCCGGCACCCCGGAATGGGGCGCCGTGGCAAAAAACGGACCGGCGCCGGCACCCCGGAATGGGCCGCCGCGGCAAAAAACGGACAGGCCCCGGCACCCCGGAATGGGCCGCCGCGGCAAAAAACGGACCGGCTCCGGCACCCCGGAATGGGCCACCGCGGCAAAAAACGGACCGGCGCCGGCACCCCGGAATGGGCCGCCGCGGCAAAAAACGGACCGGCTCCGGAACCCCGGAATGGGCCACCGCGGCAAAAAACGGACGGGCTCCGGCACCCCGGAATGGGCCGCCGCGGCAAAAAACGGACCGGCGCCGGCACCCCGGAATGGGCCGCCGCGGCAAAAAACGGACCGGGTCCGGCACCGCGGAATGGGCCGCCGCGGCAAAAAACGGACCGGCGCCGGCACCCCGGAATGGGCCGCCGCGGCAAAAAACGGACCTGGTCCGGCACCCCGGAATGGGCCGCCGCGGCAAAAAACGGACCGGCCCCGGCACCCCGGAATGGGCCGCCGCGGCAAAAAACGGACCGGGTCCGGCACCCCGGAATGGGCCGCCGCGGCAAAAAACGGACCGGCCCCGGCACCCCGGAAAGGGCCGCTGCGGCAAAAAACGGACCGGGTCTGGCACCCCGGAATGGGCCGCCGCGGCAAAAAACGGACCGGCGCCGGCACCCCGGAATGGGCCGCCGCGGCAAAAAACGGACCGGGTCCGGCACCGCGGAATGGGCCGCCGCGGCAAAAAACGGACCGGCTCCGGCACCCCGGAATGGGCCGCCGCGGCAAAAAACGGACCGGAGCCGGCACCCCGGAATGGGCCGCCGCGGCAAAAAACGGACCTGGTCCGGCACCCCGGAATGGGCCGCCGCGGCAAAAAACGGACCGGCCGCCGGCACCCCGGAATGGGCCGCCGCGGCAAAAAACGGACCGGCAGCCGGCACCCCGGAATGGGCTGCCGCGGCAAAAAACGGACCGGCCCCGGCACCCCGGAATGGGCCGCCGCGGCAAAAAACGGACCGGCGCCGGCACCCCGGAATGGGCCGCCGCGGCAAAAAACGGACCGGAGCCGGCACCCCGGAATGGGCCGCCGCGGCAAAAAACGGACCGGAGCCGGCACCCCGGAATGGGCCGCCGCGGCAAAAAACGGACCGGAGCCGGCACCCCGGAATGGGCCGCCGCGGCAAAAAACGGACCGGCCCCGGCACCCCGGAATGGGCCGCCGCGGCAAAAAACGGACCGGCGCCGGCACCCCGGAATGGGCCGCCGCGGCAAAAAACGGACCGGCCCCGGCACCCCGGAATGGGGCGCCGTGGCAAAAAACGGACCGGCGCCGGCACCCCGGAATGGGCCGCCGCGGCAAAAAACGGACAGGCCCCGGCACCCCGGAATGGGCCGCCGCGGCAAAAAACGGACCGGCTCCGGCACCCCGGAATGGGCCACCGCGGCAAAAAACGGACCGGCGCCGGCACCCCGGAATGGGCCGCCGCGGCAAAAAACGGACCGGCTCCGGAACCCCGGAATGGGCCACCGCGGCAAAAAACGGACGGGCTCCGGCACCCCGGAATGGGCCGCCGCGGCAAAAAACGGACCGGCGCCGGCACCCCGGAATGGGCCGCCGCGGCAAAAAACGGACCGGGTCCGGCACCGCGGAATGGGCCGCCGCGGCAAAAAACGGACCGGCGCCGGCACCCCGGAATGGGCCGCCGCGGCAAAAAACGGACCTGGTCCGGCACCCCGGAATGGGCCGCCGCGGCAAAAAACGGACCGGCCCCGGCACCCCGGAATGGGCCGCCGCGGCAAAAAACGGACCGGGTCCGGCACCCCGGAATGGGCCGCCGCGGCAAAAAACGGACCGGCCCCGGCACCCCGGAAAGGGCCGCTGCGGCAAAAAACGGACCGGGTCTGGCACCCCGGAATGGGCCGCCGCGGCAAAAAACGGACCGGCGCCGGCACCCCGGAATGGGCCGCCGCGGCAAAAAACGGACCGGGTCCGGCACCGCGGAATGGGCCGCCGCGGCAAAAAACGGACCGGCGCCGGCACCCCGGAATGGGCCGCCGCGGCAAAAAACGGACCGGCTCCGGCACCCCGGAATGGGGCACCGCGGCAAAAAACGGACCTGGTCCGGCACCCCGGAATGGGCCGCCGCGGCAAAAAACGGACCGGCCCCGGCACCCCGGAATGGGCCGCCGCGGCAAAAAACGGACCGGAGCCGGCACCCCGGAATGGGCCGCCGCGGCAAAAAACGGACCTGGTCCGGCACCCCGGAATGGGCCGCCGCGGCAAAAAACGGACCGGCGCCGGCACCCCGGAATGGGCCGCCGCGGCAAAAAACGGACCGGCTCCGGCACCCCGGAATGGGCCGCCGCGGCAAAAAACGGACGGGCTCCGGCACCCCGGAATGGGCCGCCGCGGCAAAAAACGGACCGCAGCCGGCACCCCGGAATGGACCGCCGCGGCAAAAAACGGACCGGCCCCGGCACCCCGGAATGGGCCGCCGCGGCAAAAAACGGACCGGCGCCGGCACCCCGGAATGGGCCGCCGCGGCAAAAAACGGACCGGAGCCGGCACCCCGGAATGGGCCGCCGCGGCAAAAAACGAACCGGCCCCGGCACCCCGGAATGGGCCGCCGCGGCAAAAAACGCACCGGCGCCGGCACCCCGGAATGGGCCGCCGCGGCAAAAAACGGACCGGCCCCGGCACCCCGGAATGGGGCGCCGCGGCAAAAAACGGACCGGCCCCGGCACCCCGGAATGGGCCGCCGCGGCAAAAAACGCACCGGCGCCGGCACCCCGGAATGGGCCGCCGCGGCAAAAAACGGACCGGCGCCGGCACCCCGGAATGGGCCGCCGCGGCAAAAAACGGACCGGCCCCGGCACACCGGAATGGGCCGCCGCGGCAAAAAACGGACCTGGTCCGGCACCCCGGAATGGGCCGCCGCGGCAAAAAACGGACCGGCTCCGGCACCCCGGAATGGGCCGCCGCGGCAAAAAACGGACCGGAGCCGGCACCCCGGAATGGGCCGCCGCGGCAAAAAACGGACCGGCCCCGGCACCCCGGAATGGGCCGCCGCGGCAAAAAACGGACCGGCGCCGGCACCCCGGAATGGGCCGCCGCGGCAAAAAACGGACCGGCGCCGGCACCCCGGAATGGGCCGCCGCGGCAAAAAACGGACCGGCGCCGGCACCCCGGAATGGGCCGCCGCGGCAAAAAACGGACCGGCTCCGGCACCCCGGAATGGGCCGCCGCGGCAAAAAACGGACCGGCGCCGGCACCCCGGAATGGGCCGCCGCGGCAAAAAACGGACCGGCGCCGGCACCCCGGAATGGTCCGCCGCGTCAAAAAACGGACCGGAGCCGGCACCCCGGAATGGGCCGCCGCGGCAAAAAACGGACTGGCCCCGGAACCCCGGAATGGGCCGCCGCGGCAAAAAACGGACCTGGTCCGGCACCGCGGAATGGGCCGCCGCGGCAAAAAACGGACCGGCCCCGGCACCCCGGAATGGGCCGCCGCGGCAAAAAACGGACCGGGTCTGGCACCCCGGAATGGGCCGCCGCGGCAAAAAACGGACCGGCGCCGGCACCCCGGAATGGGCCGCCGCGGCAAAAAACGGACCGCAGCCGGCACCCCGGAAAGGGCCGCCGAGGCAAAAAACGGACCGGCCCCGGCACCCCGGAATGGGCCGCCGCGGCAAAAAACGGACCGGCCCCGGCACCCCGGAATGGGCCGCCGCAGCAAAAAACGGACCGGAGCCGGCAACCCGGAATGGGCCGCCGCGGCAAAAAACGGACCGGCGCCGGCACCCCGGAATGGGCCGCCGCGGCAAAAAACGGACCGGCTCCGGCACCCCGGAATGGGCCGCCGCGGCAAAAAACGGACCGCAGCCGGCACCCCGGAATGGGCCGCCGCGGCAAAAAACGGACCGGCTCCGGCACCCCGGAATGGGCCGCCGCGGCAAAAAACGGACCGGAGCCGGCACCCCGGAATGGGCCGCCGCGGCAAAAAACGGACCGGAGCCGGCACCCCGGAATGGGCCGCCGCGGCAAAAAACGGACCGGAGCCGGCACCCCGGAATGGGCCGCCGCGGCAAAAAACGGACCGGCCCCGGCACCCCGGAATGGGCCGCCGCGGCAAAAAACGGACCGGCCCCGGCACCCGGAATGGGGCACCGTGGCAAAAAACGGACCGGCGCCGGCACCCCGGAATGGGCCGCCGCGGCAAAAAACGGACCGGCCCCGGCACCCCGGAATGGGCCGCCGCGGCAAAAAACGGACCGGCTCCGGCACCCCGGAATGGGCCACCGCGGCAAAAAACGGACCGGCGCCGGCACCCCGGAATGGGCCGCCGCGGCAAAAAACGGACCGGCTCCGGAACCCCGGAATGGGCCACCGCGGCAAAAAACGGACGGGCTCCGGCACCCCGGAATGGGCCGCCGCGGCAAAAAAACGGACCGGCGCCGGCACCCCGGAATGGGCCGCCGCGGCAAAAAACGGACCGGGTCCGGCACCGCGGAATGGGCCGCCGCGGCAAAAAACGGACCGGCGCCGGCACCCCGGAATGGGCCGCCGCGGCAAAAAACGGACCTGGTCCGGCACCCCGGAATGGGCCGCCGCGGCAAAAAACGGACCGGCCCCGGCACCCCGGAATGGGCCGCCGCGGCAAAAAACGGACCGGGTCCGGCACCCCGGAATGGGCCGCCGCGGCAAAAAACGGACCGGCCCCGGCACCCCGGAAAGGGCCGCTGCGGCAAAAAACGGACCGGGTCTGGCACCCCGGAATGGGCCGCCGCGGCAAAAAACGGACCGGCGCCGGCACCCCGGAATGGGCCGCCGCGGCAAAAAACGGACCGGGTCCGGCACCGCGGAATGGGCCGCCGCGGCAAAAAACGGACCGGCGCCGGCACCCCGGAATGGGCCGCCGCGGCAAAAAACGAACCGGCCCCGGCACCCCGGAATGGGCCGCCGCGGCAAAAAACGCACCGGCGCCGGCACCCCGGAATGGGCCGCCGCGGCAAAAAACGGACCGGCCCCGGCACCCCGGAATGGGGCGCCGCGGCAAAAAACGGACCGGCCCCGGCACCCCGGAATGGGCCGCCGCGGCAAAAAACGCACCGGCGCCGGCACCCCGGAATGGGCCGCCGCGGCAAAAAACGGACCGGCCCCGGCACCCCGGAATGGGCCGCCGCGGCAAAAAACGGACCGGCCCCGGCACACCGGAATGGGCCGCCGCGGCAAAAAACGGACCTGGTCCGGCACCCCGGAATGGGCCGCCGCGGCAAAAAACGGACCGGCTCCGGCACCCCGGAATGGGCCGCCGCGGCAAAAAACGGACCGGAGCCGGCACCCCGGAATGGGCCGCCGCGGCAAAAAACGGACCGGCCCCGGCACCCCGGAATGGGCCGCCGCGGCAAAAAACGGACCGGCGCCGGCACCCCGGAATGGGCCGCCGCGGCAAAAAACGGACCGCAGCCGGCACCCCGGAATGGGCCGCCGCGGCAAAAAACGGACCGGCGCCGGCACCCCGGAATGGGCCGCCGCGGCAAAAAACGGACCGGCTCCGGAACCCCGGAATGGGCCGCCGCGGCAAAAAACGGACCGGCGCCGGCACCCCGGAATGGGCCGCCGCGGCAAAAAACGGACCGGCGCCGGCACCCCGGAATGGTCCGCCGCGTCAAAAAACGGACCGGAGCCGGCACCCCGGAATGGGCCGCCGCGGCAAAAAACGGACTGGCCCCGGAACCCCGGAATGGGCCGCCGCGGCAAAAAACGGACCTGGTCCGGCACCGCGGAATGGGCCGCCGCGGCAAAAAACGGACCGGCCCCGGCACCCCGGAATGGGCCGCCGCGGCAAAAAACGGACCGGGTCTGGCACCCCGGAATGGGCCGCCGCGGCAAAAAACGGACCGGCCCCGGCACCCCGGAATGGGCCGCCGCGGCAAAAAACGGACCGCAGCCGGCACCCCGGAATGGGCCGCCGCGGCAAAAAACGGACCGGCTCCGGCACCCCGGAATGGGCCGCCGCGGCAAAAAACGGACCGGAGCCGGCACCCCGGAATGGGCCGCCGCGGCAAAAAACGGACCGGAGCCAGCACCCCGGAATGGGCCGCCGCGGCAAAAAACGGACCGGAGCCGGCACCCCGGAATGGGCCGCCGCGGCAAAAAACGGACCGGCCCCGGCACCCCGGAATGGGCCGCCGCGGCAAAAAACGGACCGGCCCCGGCACCCCGGAATGGGGCGCCGTGGCAAAAAACGGACCGGCGCCGGCACCCCGGAATGGGCCGCCGCGGCAAAAAACGAACCGGCCCCGGCACCCCGGAATGGGCCGCCGCGGCAAAAAACGGACCGGCTCCGGCACCCCGGAATGGGCCACCGCGGCAAAAAACGGACCGGCGCCGGCACCCCGGAATGGGCCGCCGCGGCAAAAAACGGACCGGCTCCGGAACCCCGGAATGGGCCGCCGCGGCAAAAAACGGACGGGCTCCGGCACCCCGGAATGGGCCGCCGCGGCAAAAAACGGACCGGCGCCGGCACCCCGGAATGGGCCGCCGCGGCAAAAAACGGACCGGGTCCGGCACCGCGGAATGGGCCGCCGCGGCAAAAAACGGACCGGCGCCGGCACCCCGGAATGGGCCGCCGCGGCAAAAAACGGACCTGGTCCGGCACCCCGGAATGGGCCGCCGCGGCAAAAAACGGACCGGCCCCGGCACCCCGGAATGGGCCGCCGCGGCAAAAAACGGACCGGGTCCGGCACCCCGGAATGGGCCGCCGCGGCAAAAAACGGACCGGCCCCGGCACCCCGGAAAGGGCCGCTGCGGCAAAAAACGGACCGGGTCTGGCACCCCGGAATGGGCCGCCGCGGCAAAAAACGGACCGGCGCCGGCACCCCGGAATGGGCCGCCGCGGCAAAAAACGGACAGGGTCCGGCACCGCGGAATGGGCCGCCGCGGCAAAAAACGGACCGGCGCCGGCACCCCGGAATGGGCCGCCGCGGCAAAAAACGGACCTGGTCCGTCACGCCGGAATGGGCCGCCGCGGCAAAAAACGGACCTGGTCCGGCACCCCGGAATGGGCCGCCGCGGCAAAAAACGGACCGGCCCCGGCACCCCGGAATGGGCCGCCGTGGCAAAAAACGGACCGGAGCCGGCACCCCGGAATGGGCCGCCGCGGCAAAAAACGGACCTGGTCCGGCACCCCGGAATGGGCCGCCGCGGCAAAAAACGGACCGGCGCCGGCACCCCGGAATGGGCCGCTGCGGCAAAAAACGGACCGGCTCTGGCACCCCGGAATGGGCCGCCGCGGCAAAAAACGGACGGGCTCCGGCACCCCGGAATGGGCCGCCGCGGCAAAAAACGGACCGCAGCCGGCACCCCGGAATGGACCGCCGCGGCAAAAAACGGAGCGGCCCCGGCACCCCGGAATGGGCCGCCGCGGCAAAAAACGGACCGGCGCCGGCACCCCGGAATGGGCCGCCGCGGCAAAAAACGGACCGGAGCCGGCACCCCGGAATGGGCCGCCGCGGCAAAAAACGAACCGGCCCCGGCACCCCGGAATGGGCCGCCGCGGCAAAAAACGCACCGGCGCCGGCACCCCGGAATGGGCCGCCGCGGCAAAAAACGGACCGGCCCCGGCACCCCGGAATGGGGCGCCGCGGCAAAAAACGGACCGGCCCCGGCACCCCGGAATGGGCCGCCGCGGCAAAAAACGCACCGGCGCCGGCACCCCGGAATGGGCCGCCGCGGCAAAAAACGGACCGGCCCCGGCACCCCGGAATGGGCCGCCGCGGCAAAAAACGGACCGGCCCCGGCACACCGGAATGGGCCGCCGCGGCAAAAAACGGACCTGGTCCGGCACCCCGGAATGGGCCGCCGCGGCAAAAAACGGACCGGCTCCGGCACCCCGGAATGGGCCGCCGCGGCAAAAAACGGACCGGAGCCGGCACCCCGGAATGGGCCGCCGCGGCAAAAAACGGACCGGCCCCGGCACCCCGGAATGGGCCGCCGCGGCAAAAAACGGACCGGCGCCGGCACCCCGGAATGGGCCGCCGCGGCAAAAAACGGACCGGCGCCGGCACCCCGGAATGGGCCGCCGCGGCAAAAAACGGACCGGCGCCGGCACCCCGGAATGGGCCGCCGCGGCAAAAAACGGACCGGCTCCGGAACCCCGGAATGGGCCGCCGCGGCAAAAAACGGACCGGCGCCGGCACCCCGGAATGGGCCGCCGCGGCAAAAAACGGACCGGCGCCGGCACCCCGGAATGGTCCGCCGCGTCAAAAAACGGACCGGAGCCGGCACCCCGGAATGGGCCGCCGCGGCAAAAAACGGACTGGCCCCGGAACCCCGGAATGGGCCGCCGCAGCAAAAAACGGACCGGAGCCGGCAACCCGGAATGGGCCGCCGCGGCAAAAAACGGACCGGCGCCGGCACCCCGGAATGGGCCGCCGCGGCAAAAAACGGAGCGGCGCCGGCACCCCGGAATGGGCCGCCGCGGCAAAAAACGGACCGGAGCCGGCACCCCGGAATGGGCCGCCGCGGCAAAAAACGGACCGGCTCCGGCACCCCGGAATGGGCCACCGCGGCAAAAAACGGACGGGCTCCGGCACCCCGGAATGGTCCGCCGCGGCAAAAAACGGACCGCAGCCGGCACCCCGGAATGGGCTGCCGCGGCAAAAAACGGACCGGCCCCGGCACCCCGGAATGGGCCGCCGCGGCAAAAAACGGACCGGCGCCGGCACCCCGGAATGGGCCGCCGCGGCAAAAAACGGACCGGAGCCGGCACCCCGGAATGGGCCGCCGCGGCAAAAAACGGACCGGCCCCGGCACCCCGGAATGGGCCGCCGCGGCAAAAAACGGACCGGCGCCGGCACCCCGGAATGGGCCGCCGCGGCAAAAAACGGACCGGCCCCGGCACCCCGGAATGGGCCGCCGCGGCAAAAAACGGACCGGCCCCGGCACCCCGGAATGGGGCGCCGCGGCAAAAAACGGACCGGCGCCGGCACCCCGGAATGGGCCGCCACGGCAAAAAACGGACCGGCGCCGGCACCCCGGAATGGGCCGCCGCGGCAAAAAACGGACCGGCGCCGGCACCCCGGAATGGGCCGCCGCGGCAAAAAACGGACCGGCTCCGGAACCCCGGAATGGGCCACCGCGGCAAAAAACGGACGGGCTCCGGCACCCCGGAATGGGCCGCCGCGGCAAAAAACGGACCGGCGCCGGCACCCCGGAATGGGCCGCCGCGGCAAAAAACGGACCGGCTCCGGCACCCCGGAATGGGCCACCGCGGCAAAAAACGGACCGGCTCCGGCACCCCGGAATGGGCCGCCGCGGCAAAAAACGGACCTGGTCCGGCATCCCGGAATGGGCCGCCGCGGCAAAAAACGGACCGGCCCCGGCACCCCGGAATGGGCCGCCGCGGCAAAAAACGGACCGGCGCCGGCACCCCGGAATGGGCCGCCGCGGCAAAAAACGGACCGGCCCCGGCACCCCGGAAAGGGCCGCTGCGGCAAAAAACGGACCGGGTCTGGCACCCCGGAATGGGCCGCCGCGGCAAAAAACGGACGGGCTCCGGCACCCCGGAATGGGCCGCCGCGGCAAAAAACGGACCGGGTCCGGCACCGCGGAATGGGCCGCCGCGGCAAAAAACGGACGGGCTCCGGCACCCCGGAATGGGCCGCCGCGGCAAAAAACGGACCTGGTCCGTCACGCCGGAATGGGCCGCCGCGGCAAAAAACGGACCGGCGCCGGCACCCCGGAATGGGCCGCCGCGGCAAAAAACGGACCTGGTCCGGCACCCCGGAATGGGCCGCCGCGGCAAAAAACGGACCGGCCCCGGCACCCCGGAATGGGCCGCCGCGGCAAAAAAACGGACCGGAGCCGGCACCCCGGAATGGGCCGCCGCGGCAAAAAACGGACCTGGTCCGGCACCCCGGAATGGGCCGCCGCGGCAAAAAACGGACCGGCCCCGGCACCCCGGAATGGTCCGCCGCGGCAAAAAACGGACCGCAGCCGGCACCCCGGAATGGGCTGCCGCGGCAAAAAACGGACCGGCCCCGGCACCCCGGAATGGGCCGCCGCGGCAAAAACGGACCGGCGCCGGCACCCCGGAATGGGCCGCCGCGGCAAAAAACGGACCGGAGCCGGCACCCCGGAATGGGCCGCCGCGGCAAAAAACGGACCGGCCCCGGCACCCCGGAATGGGCCGCCGCGGCAAAAAACGCACCGGCGCCGGCACCCCGGAATGGGCCGCCGCGGCAAAAAACGGACCGGCCCCGGCACCCCGGAATGGGGCGCCGCGGCAAAAAACGGACCGGCCCCGGCACCCCGGAATGGGCCGCCGCGGCAAAAAACGCACCGGCGCCGGCACCCCGGAATGGGCCGCCGCGGCAAAAAACGGACCGGCCCCGGCACCCCGGAATGGGCCGCCGCGGCAAAAAACGGACCGGCCCCGGCACACCGGAATGGGCCGCCGCGGCAAAAAACGGACCGGCCCCGGCACCCCGGAATGGGGCGCCGCGGCAAAAAACGGACCGGCTCCGGCACCCCGGAATGGGCCGCCGCGGCAAAAAACGGACCGGCCCCGGCACCCCGGAATGGGCCGCCGCGGCAAAAAACGGACCGGCCCCGGCACCCCGGAATGGGCCGCCGCGGCAAAAAAACGGACCTGGTCCGGCACCCCGGAATGGGCCGCCGCGGCAAAAAACGGACCGGCGCTGGCACCCCGGAATGGGCCGCCGCGGCAAAAAACGGACCGGCGCCGGCACCCCGGAATGGGCCGCCGCGGCAAAAAACGGACCGGCTCCGGAACCCCGGAATGGGCCGCCGCGGCAAAAAAACGGACCTGGTCCGGCACCCCGGAATGGGCCGCCGCGGCAAAAAAACGGACCTGGTCCGGCACCGCGGAATGGGCCGCCGCGGCAAAAAACGACCGGCCCCGGCACCCCGGAATGGGCCGCCGCGGCAAAAAACGGACCGGGTCCGGCACCCCGGAAATGGGCCGCCGCGGCAAAAAACGGACCGGCCCCGGCACCCCGGAAAGGGCCGCTGCGGCAAAAAACGGACCGGGTCTGGCACCCCGGAATGGGCCGCCGCGGCAAAAAAACGGACCGGCGCCGGCACCCCGGAATGGGCTGCCGCGGCAAAAAACGGACCGGGTCCGGCACCGCGGAATGGGCCGCCGCGGCAAAAAACGGACCGGCGCCGGCACCCCGGAATGGGCCGCCGCGGCAAAAAACGGACCTGGTCCGTCACGCCGGAATGGGCCGCCGCGGCAAAAAACGGACCGGCGCCGGCACCCCGGAATGGGCCGCCGCGGCAAAAAACGGACCGGCCCCGGCACCCCGGAATGGGCCGCTGCGGCAAAAAACGGACCGGCCCCGGCACCCCGGAATGGGCCGCCGCGGCAAAAAACGGACCGCAGCCGGCACCCCGGAATGGGCCGCCGCGGCAAAAAACGGACCGGCTCCGGCACCCCGGAATGGGCCGCCGCGGCAAAAAAACGGACCGGCTCCGGCACCCCGGAATGGGCCGCCGCGGCAAAAAACGGACCGGAGCCGGCACCCCGGAATGGGCCGCCGCGGCAAAAAACGGACCGGCTCCGGCACCCCGGAAATGGGGCACCGCGGCAAAAAACGGACGGGCTCCGGCACCCCGGAATGGGCCGCCGCGGCAAAAAAACGGACAGGCTCCGGCAACCCGGAATGGGCCGCCGCGGCAAAAAACGGACCGGAGCCGGCACCCCGGAATGGGCCGCCGCGGCAAAAAAACGGACCGGCCCCGGCACCCCGGAATGGGCCGCCGCGGCAAAAAACGGACCTGGTCCGGCACCCCGGAATGGGCCGCCGCGGCAAAAAACGGACCTGGTCCGGCACCCCGGAATGGGCCGCCGCGGCAAAAAACGGACCGGCGCCGGCACCCCCGGAATGGGCCGCCGCGGCAAAAAAACGGACCGGCGCCGGCACCCCGGAATGGGCCGCCGCGGCAAAAAACGCACCGGAGCCGGCACCCCCGGAATGCGCCGCCGCGGCAAAAAACGGACCTGGTCCGGCACCCCGGAATGGGCCGCCGCGGCAAAAAACGGAGCGGCGCCGGCACCCCGGAATGGGCCGCCGCGGCAAAAAACGGACCGGCTCCGGCACCCCGGAATGGGCTGCCGCGGCAAAAAACAGACCGGCGCCGGCACCCCGGAATGGGCCGCCGCGGCAAAAAACAGACCGGCCCCGGCACCCCGGAATGGGCCGCCGCGGCAAAAAACGGACCGGAGCCGGCACCCCGGAATGGGCCACCGCGGCAAAAAACGGACCGGGTCCGGCACCCCGGAATGGGCCGCCGCGGCAAAAAAAGGACGGGCTCCGGCACCCCGGAATGGGCCGCCGCGGCAAAAAACGGACCTGGTCCGGCACCCCGGAAAGGGCCGCCGCGGCAAAAAACGGACCGGCCCCGGCACCCCGGAATGGGCCGCCGCGGCAAAAAACGGACCGGCTCCGGCAACCCGGAATGGGCCGCCGCGGCAAAAAACGGACCGGCCCGGGCACCCCGGAATGGGCCGCCGCGGCAAAAAACGGACCGGCGCCGGCACCCCGGAATGGGCCGCCGCGGCAAAAAACGGACCGGCTCCGGAACCCCGGAATGGGCCGCCGCGGCAAAAAACGGACCTGGTCCGGCACCCCGGAATGGGCCGCCGCGGCAAAAAACGGACCTGGTCCGGCACCGCGGAATGGGCCGCCGCGGCAAAAAACGGACCGGCCCCGGCACCCCGGAATGGGCCGCCGCGGCAAAAAACGGACCGGGTCCGGCACCCCGGAATGGGCCGCCGCGGCAAAAAACGGACCGGCCCCGGCACCCCGGAAAGGGCCGCTGCGGCAAAAAACGGACCGGGTCTGGCACCCCGGAATGGGCCGCCGCGGCAAAAAACGGACCGGCGCCGGCACCCCGGAATGGGCCGCCGCGGCAAAAAACGGACCGGGTCCGGCACCGCGGAATGGGCCGCCGCGGCAAAAAACGGACCGGCGCCGGCACCCCGGAATGGGCCGCCGCGGCAAAAAACGGACCTGGTCCGTCACGCCGGAATGGGCCGCCGCGGCAAAAAACGGACCGGCGCCGGCACCCCCGGAATGGGCCGCCGCGGCAAAAAACGGACCGGCCCCGGCACCCTGGAATGGGCCGCCGCGGCAAAAAACGGACCGGCCCCGGCACCCCGGAATGGGCCGCCGCGGCAAAAAACGGACCGCAGCCGGCACCCCGGAATGGGCCGCCGCGGCAAAAAAACGGACCGGCTCCGGCACCCCGGAATGGGCCGCCGCGGCAAAAAACGGACCGGCCCCGGCACCCTGGAATGGGCCGCCGCGGCAAAAAACGGACCGGCCCCGGCACCCCGGAATGGGCCGCCGCGGCAAAAAACGGACCGGAGCCGGCACCCCGGAATGGGCCGCCGCGGCAAAAAACGGACCGGCTCCGGCACCCCGGAATGGGGCACCGCGGCAAAAAACGGACGGGCTCCGGCACCCCGGAATGGGCCGCCGCGGCAAAAAACGGACAGGCTCCGGCAACCCGGAATGGGCCGCCGCGGCAAAAAACGGACCGGAGCCGGCACCCCGGAATGGGCCGCCGCGGCAAAAAACGGACCTGGTCCGGCACCCCGGAATGGGCCGCCGCGGCAAAAAACGGACCTGGTCCGGCACCCCGGAATGGGCCGCCGCGGCAAAAAACGGACCTGGTCCGGCACCCCGGAATGGGCCGCCGCGGCAAAAAACGGACCGGCGCCGGCACCCCGGAATGGGCCGCCGCGGCAAAAAACGGACCTGGTCCGGCACCCCGGAATGGGCCGCCGCGGCAAAAAACGCACCGGAGCCGGCACCCCGGAATGCGCCGCCGCGGCAAAAAACGGACCTGGTCCGGCACCCCGGAATGGCCGCCGCGGCAAAAAACGGAGCGGCGCCGGCACCCCGGAATGGGCCGCCGCGGCAAAAAACGGACCGGCTCCGGCACCCCGGAATGGGCTGCCGCGGCAAAAAACAGACCGGCGCCGGCACCCCGGAATGGGCCGCCGCGGCAAAAAACAGACCGGCCCCGGCACCCCGGAATGGGCCGCCGCGGCAAAAAACGGACCGGAGCCGGCACCCCCGGAATGGGCCACCGCGGCAAAAAACGGACCGGGTCCGGCACCCCGGAACGGGCCGCCGCGGCAAAAAACGGACTGGCTCCGGCACCCCGGAATGGGCCGCCGCGGCAAAAAACGGACCTGGTCCGGCACCCCGGAAAGGGCCGCCGCGGCAAAAAACGGACCGGCCCCGGCACCCCGGAATGGGCCGCCGCGGCAAAAAACGGACCGGCGCCGGCACCCCGGAATGGGCCGCCGCGGCAAAAAACGGACCGGCCCGGGCACCCCGGAATGGGCCGCCGCGGCAAAAAAACGGACCGCAGCCGGCACCCCGGAATGGGCCGCCGCGGCAAAAAACGGACAGGCTCCGGCACCCCGGAATGGGCCGCCGCGGCAAAAAAACGGACCGGCCCCGGCACCGCGGAATGGGCCGCCGCGGCAAAAAACGGACCGGCCCCGGCACCGCGGAATGGGCCGCCGCGGCAAAAAACGGACCGGCGCCGGCACCCCGGAATGGGCCGCCGCGGCAAAAAACGGACCTGAGTCCGGCACCCCGGAATGGGCCGCCGCGGCAAAAAACGGACAGGCTCCGGCACCGCGGAATGGGCTGCCGCGGCAAAAAACGGACCGGAGCCAGCACCCCGGAATGGGCCGCCGCGGCAAAAACGGACCGGCGCCGGCACCCCGGAATGGGCCGCCGCGGCAAAAAAACGGACGGACTCCGGCACCCCGGAATTGGCCGCCGCGGCAAAAAACGGACCGGCTCCGGAACCCCGGAATGGGCCGCCGCGGCAAAAAAACGGACGGGCGCCGGCACCCCCGGAATGGGCCGCCGCGGCAAAAAACAGACAGGCCCCGGCACACCGGAATGGGCCGCCGCGGCAAAAAACGGACCGGCCCCGGCACCCCGGAATGGGCCGCCGCGGCAAAAAAACGGACCGGCTCCGGCAACCCGGAATGGGCCGCCGCGGCAAAAAACGGACGGGCTCCGGCACCCCGGAATGGGCCGCCGCGGCAAAAAAAGGACCGGCGCCGGCACCCCCGGAAAGGGCCGCCACGGCAAAAAACGGACGGGCTCCGGCACCCCGGAATGGGCCGCCGCGGCAAAAAACGGACCGGCTCCGGCACCCTGGAATCCGCCGCGGCAAAAAACGGACCGGCTCCGGCACCCCGGAATGGGCCGCCGCGGCAAAAAATGGACCGGCTCCGGCACCCCGGAAAGGGCCGCCACGGCAAAAAACGGACTGGCCCCGGCACCCCGGAATGGGCCGCCGCGGCAAAAAACGGACCGGGTCCGGCACCCCGGAATGGGCCGCCGCGGCAAAAAACGGACCTGGTCCGGCACCCCGGAATGGGCCGCCGCGGCAAAAAACGGACCGGCGCCGGCACCCCGGAATGGGCCGCCGCAGCAAAAAACGGACCGCCACCGGCACCCCGGAATGGGCCACCGCGGCAAAAAACGGACCGGCCCTGGCACCCCGGAATGGGCCGCCGCGGCAAAAAACGGACCGCAGCCAGCACCCCGGAAAGGGCCGCCGCGGCAAAAAACGGACCGGCGCCGGCACCCCCGGAATGGGCCGCCGCGGCAAAAAAACGGACTGGCCCCGGCACCCCGGAATGGGCCGCCGCGGCAAAAAAAGGACCGCAGCCGGCACCCCCGGAATGGGCCGCCGCGGCAAAAAACGGACCGGCCCCGGCACCCCGGAATGGGCCGCCGCGGCAAAAAACGGACCGGCTCCGGCACCCCGGAAAGGGCCGCCGCGGCAAAAAACGGACCGGCTCCGGCACCCCGGAATGGGCAGCCGCGGCAAAAAATGGACCGGCTCCGGCACCCCGGAAAGGGCCGCCGCGGCAAAAAACGGACTGGCCCCGGAACCCCGGAATGGGCCGCCGCGGCAAAAAACGGACCTGGTCCGTCACCCCGGAATGGGCCGCCGCGGCAAAAAACGGACCTGGTCCGGCACCCCGGAATGGGCCGCCGCGGCAAAAAACGGACCGGGTCCGGCACCCCGGAATGGGCCGCCGCGGCAAAAAACGGACCGGCGCCGGCACCCCGGAATGGGCCGCCGCGGCAAAAAACGGACCGGCTCCGGCAACCCGGAATGGGCCGCCGCGGCAAAAAACGGACGGGCTCCGGCACCCCGGAATGGGCCGCCGCGGCAAAAAAAGGACCGACGCCGGCACCCCAGAATGGGCCGCCGCGGCAAAAAACGGACGGGCTCCGGCACCCCGGAATGGGCCGCCGCGGCAAAAAACGGACCGGCTCCGGCACCCTGGAATGGGCCGCCGCGGCAAAAAACGGACCTGCCCCGGCACCCCGGAATGGGCCGCCGCGGCAAAAAACGGACCGGGTCCGGCACCCCGGAAAGGGCCGCCACGGCAAAAAACGGACTGGCCCCGGCACCCCGGAATGGGCCGCCGCGGCAAAAAACGGACCTGGTCCGTCACCCCCGGAATGGGCCGCCGCGGCAAAAAACGGACCGGCTCCGGCACCCCGGAATGGGCCGCCGCGGCAAAAAACGGACCGGAGCCGGCACCCCGGAATGGGGCACCGCGGCAAAAAACGGACCTGGTCCCGGCACCCCGGAATGGGCCGCCGCGGCAAAAAACGGACCTGGTCCGGCACCCCGGAATGGGCCGCCGCGGCAA